>NW_013952826.1:274277-283685 GCF_001266775.1 Austrofundulus limnaeus
AGATAATCCAGCCAAGATTTGTGAGTTAAAATACTTTTTTCTACAGGATTTTTCCAATTTTTAAGAAAAGAAAAATACTTCTGCCAGCTTGATTCATGCTGGACTTTTCTATTTGGCTCATTAGCGCCTCTGTTGTTTGGATATGGAACTGCACCCAGCATTGTCGTTTTTGGGCAAAGGACAGATGAGTGACAGGACAGGGCAAAAACAACACATTCCTGTTGTTCTTTGATGTGATTTTAAGTCAAACTTTCATCATTTAGCCTCAGCTTCAGCTGTTTCAATCCATAAATTAAGTGAGAGGAGAAAAATAAATAATCTCTGTAACAAACCTGGTCCAGAAGTTTGAGAGTCGTTCAGAAGTTGGAGCTGCACTTTGTGAGACCTGACACAGAAACTGGAGCAGAAGAGCTTCACCTCGTTCTGAGGGTTCCTGTAGTCCACCAAGTCCTTCAGGGGCAGAGAGGTGCGGCACAACGAGCACAGGTGGGTCGACTCGGTGGTCTGCAGAGACGACGAGAAGCAAGWATCAGTTTTCACCTGAATTCTGATTTTTTTTCCTTGGAATTCTGAGATTAAAGTCTAARTAAGCTCTGAATCCATCTTTTTCTGTGACGTTTCTGCACCTCTTTAAACCCCACCAGGCACTCTGGGCTGCAGAGGGTTTTTGAGCCGTCCTCCAGCTGCAGCGTCAGCCGGTTCTGACGGCAGGTGGAGCTGCAGACGTCACACACGCCCACGGCGTCCCGGCAGAAAGCGTCCAGACAAACGTCGCTGCAGAAGTTGTGGATGGCGTCTCCCAGCTCCAGCTCCAGCTCCGTCTAGAATCAGRGGAGGAAGTGGAGTCAGACGGGGAACCGCTCGGCAGGAAGTAGAAATAAACGTGTTTTTTTTTGTCTCACGGAGCAGCTGCTGCTGCACGTCCTGCAGASGAACGAGGACGTCTGCGTGGACGCCGTGGACACATTTGTCGGGTGGCATGGAGGGGTCTGCTGGGTCCTGGGCTTCGACTTGAAGGAACACAAGCAGGTGATGCTGCAGAAGTCCTTCATGGTCCCTTTAYGGTCCACAGCAGCCATGATGAGGTCCAGAGGCCGAGACACCTCCCTGAGAGCAGAACAAGGAGAACCTGCTACAGATCCTCATATTTCACTCTGTAGAGTCCAGGAACTGTAAAACTAAAGTAACTAAACTAACTGGAGAGGATAAGAAWCTTTGAGGAGTCACCTGAAGCAGTAGAAACAGGTCCTGGAGGCAGCTTTGTTGGCAGGAAACATCTCAAACAGGCAGGTTTTAGAGCAGAAAACATCAGTGAAGCCCTTCTTCTGATAKGCTGTGTGTCCCTTCATCATGTGCTTTTTACAGCCGGAGCACGTCATCAGGACCGCCTGCAGATTATCATCAACATCTTTTAGTTTATAGCTAGCCTTTTGCTCCTTTTAGTTTGCAGCTAGCCTTTTGCTCCTTTTAGTTTGCAGCTAGCCTTTTGCTACTTTTAGTTTGCAGCTAGCCTTTTGCTACTTTAAGCTTGTAGCTAACCTTTTGCTACTTTGAGTTTGTAGCTGGCCTTTTGCTCATTTTAGTTTGCAGCTAGACTTTTGCTACTTTAAGCTTGTAACTAGCCTTTTGCTACTTTAAGCTTGTAGCTAGCCTTTTGCTACTTTAAGCTTGTAGCTAACCTTTTGTTGCTATAAGCTTGTAGCTAACCTTTTGCTCCTTTTAGCTTGCAGCTAGCCTTTTGCTACTTTGAGTTTGCAGCTAGCCTTTTGCTACTTTGAGTTTGCAGCTAGCCTTTTGCTACTTTGAGTTTGTAGCTAGCCTTTTGCTACTTTAAGCTTGTAGCTAACCTTTTGCTACTTTGAGTTTGTAGCTAGCCTTTTGCTACTTTGAGCTTGTAGCAAACCTTTTGTTGCTTTAAGCTCGTGGCTAACCTTTTGTTGCTTTAAGCTTGTAGCTAACCTTTTGCTCCTTTTAGCTTGCAGCTAGCCTTTTGCTACTTTGAGTTTGTAGCTAGCCTTTTTCTAATTTAAGCTTGTAGCTAACCTTTTGCTACTTTGAGTTTGTAGCTAGCCTTTTGCTACTTTGAGTTTGTAGCTAACCTTTTGCTCATTTTAGCTTATAGCCTTTTGCTCCTTTTAGAATGCAGCTATCCTTTTGCTACTTTACGCTTGTAGCTAACCTTTTGCTACTTTTAGTTTTTAGATAGCCTTTTGCTCCTTTTAGTTTGCAGCTAACTTTCTGCTACTTTGAGTTTGTAGCTAACCTTTTGCTCATTTTAGCTTATAGCTAGCCTTTTGCTCCTTTTAGTATTCAGCTAACTTTCTGCTACTTTGAGTTTGTAGCTAGCCTTTTGCTCCTATTAGCTTGCAGCTAACCTTTTGCTACTTTTAGCTTGTAGTAAGCCTTTTGTCCCTTTAAGCTTGCAGCCAGTCTTCTGCTCCTTTTAGCGGTTAGCCAGGTGTTTTCTGGTTCCTGTRACATTTTGCGGCTGTGAAAACAAACCACAGACTGAACCGTCTGCAAACCTTTTTGACGTTTGGCTCGTTGATTTCCTGTTTGGATGTGGGAGTCTGTTTCCTCTGGTCTTCTGAGATGAGCTGCTGGTCCTTCGGCTGCTCGTCGACCGGCTGCTGGTCCTTCGGCTGCTCGTCGACCGGCTGCTGGTCCTTCGGCTGCTCGTCGACCGGCTGCTGGTCCTTCGGCTGCTCGTCGACCGGCTGCTGGTCCTTCGGCTGCTCGTCGACCGGCTGCTGGTCCTTCGGCTGCTCGTCGACCGGCTGCTGGTCCTTCGGCTGCTCGTCGACCGGCTGCTGGTCCTTCGGCTGCTCRTCGACCGGCTGCTGGTCCTTCGGCTGCTCATCGACCGGCTGCTGGCTACTCAGATTTAACTTGGAAACGAGGACTGGAAACTTAGTTTTCTCCTAAAGATAAATCAAGATACAAGTAAAGAAAAGTTATGTGACAGATTAAAAATAAAAATAAAATTCTGATCAAACTAAAGCAAAGAATACTCACGAGATTGAGTCTTGGGACGATTATCTTKATTTCTTTCATCATCTCCAACATGGCTGCTAAGTTGTTCTTCCTTTCTGAACGTAATAAAATTCAGAAAASGTTTATAGTTTATTTTTCACACACGAACGACATCAAGAACTTCATAAAGGGTTGGACTCACCTGTCCTCGGTGGACAGGAATCATCACTGTCCACATCCATCCAGGTGTCTTCCTCAGCTTCGTCTTCATCATCTTCTCTCTCTGACTCCTCTTCCTCTGCAGGACCTTTCTGCTTCCTCTCCTCAGGTTTATCTTCAGGCTTCACTTCCAATCTGTTTGAGCCATAATCATCATCGTCACCATCTGTGTCGAAGTCCATGTTAAACTCCACGTTCATGTCATCATCATCATCGTCACTGAAGTAAATCTGAGGTGCGGTCTCTTTGCTCTGAGGAGGCGTGTCTTTGCTCTGAGGAGGCGTGTCTTTGCTCTGAGGAGGCGTGTCTTTGCTCTGAGGAGGCGTGTCTTTGCTCTGAGGAGGTGTGTCTTTGCTCTGAGGAGGCGTGTCCTCAGAAGCATCCTCTGCACTCTTCTCTGGTTTCTCCTCTGGGATTTGATCCATTTCTGTTTCGCTGTTCTCGTTCAGCTCAGATTCCTCCATTTCTTTCTCCTCCTTCTTGCTTTTGCTCTTCGCCGAAGAACTTCTTTTTGCTTTTTTTGAAGCTGTAGAAACACCTGGAGGACACAAGAACCCCAGAAAGAGCAGATCCACGTCACCACCAAAGTGTTTATTAGTGGCTTTAATAAACTTGTGAAAAATGCTTTTCCTTTTTTATATTGTTAAAAAATTTTCTAAGCTTGGACGACGATTAAAATGTTCAATCCAAGTGAGTAAACTAAATTTGGAAACATGTTTAATAGAAAAAAAGCAGACATAAAAACAGACACTCGCGGGAAGGAACTCGAGATACGCACCGTCCTCCTGAGAAGTTTTAGATTTTTTTTTTTGCGACTCCACCACCGGCTGCAGCTTATCTGTAAAAATTTATATCAGAATCACCTTAARTAAGATCCAAACAAAYRAAACAASAACATAAACTATAAATTATTCTAAYACAGRCCACTTGYAACTTTCTGCTACTTTTAGTTTTTAGTAGCTTTTTTACCAATTTTAGCTAGTATTCTGCTATCAGCTTAGACAACGTGGTGTCAGATTCTTCAACAACTGCCTGCACAAATTCACACTGTTTTGGCAGAAAATTAAGTTTTTTATTTTAAATTTGTTTTGATTGATTGTTGTGATGCAATGTTTTAGTTTGATTTGGTAAAAAATGTAAATTATTCAAGTAGGGATCTCTGCAGTACATGTTGTTCTGTGGGCGGAGTTTAACCTAACAATGATTGGCAGAACTGGTGTGTGGGCGGAGTTAGCCCTAATCATGATTGGCAGAGTTGGTGTATGGGTGGAGTTTGTCCTAACCACTATTGGTCAAACTGACTTGCCTTTTGGGGCAACTTAAAAGAATAATAATGGAAATAGTAAAATAATATGTTKTATTGACTATGTACAGTAAAAAAGAACAATGACTCAAATAAAAATTATTGTGAACGTGAACATTGGCTGTGTCTCAATGAGTACAAAGCCCACCTGGGCTACATCGTTCCTAGTCCGGATAGGCTGCATACATCTGCTGTGAAAWGGGGCAGCACTCGGAAAGGGGCAGTGACATATGCAGCCGGCAAATGTGCACTTATGAGGATGCAGGCCATGAACTGAGAGACAGCCATAACTTTCATGCAGCAAGCACCTTCCTGACTAATGTTAAGTCATTTTCGCATTTATCAATCTTTTTACAGGCTGGTTAGGGCTGTTTCGGCCGAGCCACGTCCTACCACATGTACGTCGTTCAAATTTTGTGCAGTTAGCACCTTCCTGTCACAAGTAATGGCTAATATTACTATCTATATTTAAATAAATATTGGTACTTCCTGGCCGTTTCAACCGAGCTACTCCACCGTCAATCTGACCAATCACATCTTGGGTAAATCATGCCCACAAAYGTCAAACAGACCAATCATTTTATGTCCCACAAAATAAGAAACTCGTACTTTGTGATTGCAGAGACCCCCGTCTCAAATTATTTGAAGAGGGAACACACCTGGAACGTCTATTTCCTCCAAAGATTTCCCATCGAATATTTCCAGATATCCAGTCTCTGCTGCAGAGAGCAGAACTAAGATTCGTGCGACGTCTGGAGCTGCCTCCGGTTTCTGATAGAACTCGTTCTCGGTTCGAATGTCCCGGCCCAGCAGCTTGGCTAGCTGACCGAAGTCCTCGTTGCTTAAGTTAAGAATCTGGAAAATTGTTGCAGTGTGCTTACGAAAATACGGAGACCTGATGTTCATTGCATCTTTCACTTGGGATAATTTTAGAAAACCGAAGATTGTTTTCGATGGTTTGAGCACGTCTGAACATGAGGTGCCCGGTCTTGCAAATAAGAARGGGTGGTTTTCAGGTACACCACAGGTTTTTCTCTTCTCCACAAGCAACGTGATGGCGGCAAGTAGGTCAGGGGTCAGGACCAGATCCTTTATTTTTCCTTTTTGATTGGCAACGCTAATCTTCACAGTGAATTTGGACAAAAAATCCTCAGCTGACCGGTTAGGATCTGAGCTTTCCTGCAGCTCGCTTTCCTTTGAGTGTTCCTGAGGTCTGGTTTCATCGGAGCTTTCTTGCATCCTGGTTTCATTTGAGGGTTCCTGCAGCTCGGTTTCATTTGAGGGTTCCTGCAGCTCGGTTTCATTTGATGGTTCATGCAGCTCGGTTTCATTTGAGGGTTCCTGCAGCTCGGTTTCATTTGATGGTTCATGCAGCTCGGTTTCATTTGAAGGTTCCTGCGGCCTGGTTTCATTTGGGGGTTCCTGCAGCCTGGTTTCATCGGAGCTTTCTTGCAACCTGGTTTCATTTGAGCCTTCCAGCGGCCTGGTTTCATTTCTCTCCAGGAAGGATTGGAGGGTCACATCTGAGACATCTTGGACATTTCGGTTCAAGATTACCACATACGCGAGGATAATTTTGAGWAGTGCCTTGTAGACGGGCATACTTGCATACAAGGTCATACTTTTGACTGCAGAAGTTAGGATATCATGTAAGTRTTTGTAAAGATTCTGAACATCCTGGATGAAGGGTAGAGTCGATGGGCAGGGAACTTTCAGCTGAATTGGCACGTTGATGTGCCATTCTTTTACAAACAGCTTTATGAACTCCTCTGCTTCCTGCATCATCTCTATGTCGACACCTTCATTCAGAGCCATGGCGTATTTAATGTCAGCCATTTTCCTGACGCTGGTTACCAGGAATGACAAGCGATTTTTGTAGTTGCTCTTATCGTTGTTGAAGTCTATCAGGTTCTTGATGGCTTCAACAACGCTGTCAAAGTTCTGAGGTTTTAGAGCATCCCCAAAGGTCAGTATAGACTTTCCAATTAATGCTGACAAAAGGTCTCCCATTARCTTCAACCTCCTCCTGATTTCTTGTTCTTTGTTTTTTCCCTTGAACAGATAATCAAAACACTGTGCTAGCTGCTGTATGTAAATATCCTTRAAAACTGAAGATTCAGTCTCAATCTCCAGTTTTTCCAAAATCTCCCTCACTTCTGAAGACATGAACTGGGGGTAYGTTAATCCTGTGGAAACCAAAGACAGGATCTGTGTTCTACTTCCTGCTGGAGGGGTTGAGACCTTTAGGGGACATGTACGTATATGTTTCCAAAGACTCTTGCGGAYAAATAACATTTTACAGTAAATGCAAGCGGCAGACTTTTCTAGAAACAACGGGTCTGAYGACATCCTTCTGACTTTCAGACATCCTTTCTGAGTCTTTAAGACCTCCTCGTTGTGTTTCTGGTTCCCTATGTAGATGAACTTCCTCAGAATTTTTTTCCGTCTCTTGGTTCGTTTGCGTAAAGAAAACGCCTCGGCAATCTCGGGCTCCTCCTCTCTGTGGGTGAAAAGGTGACGGGACATTTTCTTCGCAGATGCTCCACAAAAGTAACAGAAGTTCTTGGTAGTGCAGGTGGGGGTTTCCAACTCGTCAGAGTCCGAATCATTAGTCTCRTCGTTCAGTTGAGTTTCGGACTCTGAGAAGCTGTCATCACTGTCTGGTTTTTCATCGCAGACATATTCATCGCCRGAGGATTGACTGTAACTGGAGGATTCTTCAGAGTTGTCAACCTGAAAATACAAACAAGTAATTTCCTAATTTAAAAAAATGATGCTCATCAGTTGGAACTAACCCTACATAAATCTGGTAATTTTCTATCTTTCTGTTGCAGCTGAAAATTACAAAACAAGCCTTGCTTTTAGAAGATTACCAGTTGTTCTCAAAGTCTCAACATTAAAACCTTTTGTGCCAAAGTGTGGACATGTTTTGTTGCAGTGAAAAAGAAAATAAAGATTTTATCTTGGTCTGATTTATGGTTGCCAAAGTTGTCGAGGGGTTTTTCTGAAGACAGTTTGTCTATAATAATTAACTAATGAGATCAGTTTTTCTTTCTTAACYTTTTGGCACGCATCTCAGACCATCCCGGCTAGGACTTGGCATTTCAGCTATTTATAATTTTTTAGCTATTTTACATTTCAGCCACATTTATCCCATTGAAAATAGATTAAGCTGTTAACATCCTTCAAAACCTTCAAAATGTTTATAAATCTTTACTGCACTCTGCACATTTTGTTATGGTTCAGCTCTTTTTAACTTCCTAGTGCTACATTAAGCTTCTTTTTTTTTGCTAATTTTAGCTTTTTTCTGCTATTTCTTGCTAAAATTCTACAGCTAGATTGTACTTTGTGTTTCAGTGTCTCTTTGTTAATTAGAGCTTTTTATGCTTCTTTGAGTTGATTTCTGCTTATTTCAACTGTTTGCTGCAGTTTTAGCTAGCTGTTATTAGCTAAAGTTAGTTTTTATGCTAATTTCACATTGAGGCCATTTCAGCTTCTTTCTGCTAAATTCAGCATTTAGCTACATTAGAGTCATTTTGATGCACATTTTGGTTGTTTTATTTAGTTTTCTTTTTTTTTTCAGCTAATTTAGCTTTTTTTACACCACTTCCACCATCTGTAAGCTAATTTTAACTGTGTCTGCTACATTTAGCTTCCTATTGTGCTAATTTTAGATTTTTTTTCCTGCTATTTTAGCTATTCTTTCATTATTTCTGTTTTTTGTGTTCATTTCTGGTAATTGAGCTTTTTATTCTTCTTTCATATTCCAAATGAACATGCTTTAAACTTTAGCTGAAAGCAGGAAACATTTACACTAGAATTTTCACAAGAAATRCAATTTCTCTAGTTAGAATTGATGCAACACGTACACTTGGATCCACTGAGGAAGACGCTGCAGCTTCTGACATGTTCTCATCTTCACCGGTTTCCTAAAAGCAGAGTCCATTAATTAAAACATTTTATACACTTAGGCAGAACAGTGAGATTAATGTGCATAATTAATCATAATTGATCAAAGTGCASAAAATAAAGTCACATTTGAGCGCCAGGAGTAGGAAGAGTTCCCGTAGCTGAAGGTTATTTCCTCTCCAGGTGATATTTTCCTCTGTGCAAACAGGCACAGGTGAGGTTTCCCCTCGTAATCAATCTTTTTCACTTTGCAGTTTGGATTGAYGTGATCATCATTAACAAGTCTTCCTAAACTCCTGTCCTCAGCTGAAGCATCAAGGCTGCAAGACAAATAAAATCACAAAGGATTTAATTTTAGAAACTCTGTTTGGATTAGATCAATAACAGGAAGTGCCTGACATTTAAATTAAATCACAACACATTTTAATTCAATTCAATTTCAATCCTGTTTATGTATATAGCGCCAAGTCACAACAAAGTTCTCAAGGCACTGTACCCAAAAACACTACAAATCTAAAGAAACCAGCAGATCCTGTTGATTCTTTTCATCTCAGTCTCCCATCCTGAGYGTTGGCGATAGTGGAAAGGAAAAACTCCCTTTTAACAGGAAGAAACCTCCAGCTTTACTCAAACTGTATTTTATTAAAAGACAATCTGACAGAAATAACTTTTAAAGAGCTTCCAARACTGAAAAAATACTTATATAAAAAAATTAAGAGACAAACTCACCGCCAGTTGGCTCCGTTCCATGAAAAATCAAACACAAAACCATTTAAAGTATCTTCAAACCCCTCTTCAGGGGCGTCCTCGAGACGACAAACGTTCCCCCGAAACTCAACAACGAAACTGGATGGCTCAATGCGTTTTTGGGTGAACACACCTCTCCCTGAAGGAAACGAAAACGGTCATAAAAAAATAATCTAAAAAACATTTAGATAAACACATCAGACGTGTTTTTATTTGTAATAAATAAGAAAAAAATTATTATTAGTGGTGAATAATAA
>NW_013952826.1:283695-286637 GCF_001266775.1 Austrofundulus limnaeus
ATTTTGACCGATTCGTGTCAGTATGACCAGCATCAGTGTATCTTGTTGGTTGGTAACAAACAGACACATTTTGACAAGTTTGTCAGTATGACCAGCATCAGTGTATCTTGTTGGTTGGTAACAAACAGACACATTTTGACAAGTTTGTCAGTATGACCAGCATCAGTGTATCTTGTTGGTTGGTAACAAACAGACACATTTTGACAAGTTTGTCAGTATGACCAGCATCAGTGTATCTTGTTGGTTGGTAACAAACAGACACATTTTGACAAGTTTGTCAGTATGACCAGCATCAGTGTATCTTGTTGGTTGGTAACAAACAGACACATTTTGACAAGTTTGTCAGTATGACCAGTATCAGTATATCTTGTTGGGTGGTAACAGACACATTTTGACAGGTTTGTGTCAGTATGACCAGTATCAGTATATCTTGTTGGGTAGTAACCAATGGACACATTTTGACCAATTCATGTCAGTATGACCAGTATCAGTGTATCTTGTTGGGTGGTAACAAACGGACACATTTTGACAGGTTTGTATCAGTATGACCAGTAACTGTGTATCTTGTTGGGTAGTAACAAAGACATTAAACATATCAAACCTTTGAATGCATCAATGAACTTCTTCTGGAGGAACGGTTTGTCTTCCTGTGTCCTTATGTTCTCCAGTGCCTCCTCCTCAAATGTCTGTTCTGCATCTTTCCCACCGCTGCTCTGCTCCACATCTGGTTCCAGTTTATCTGAAATAAAACCCAAATTAGAGCTTTTCCTTATTCATCGTTAGCAACCTGAGCGTCATGAAGGGAACTCACCTTCAAGCTYGACCCCGTCCAAAGAGCTCCCTTCAGACTTTTCCAAAGAACCCTTCTCCTTCGCCAACAGCAGTTTGGCGATCTTGGCGAGTTCAACCGCCGCCTCCGGTGATAGGTAGTACTCCCGGTCYGAGCGGATGTCGTGGCCGAGCAGTTTGGCGAGGTGCTCGAGCTCGTCRTTCTCCAGGTTGAGAATCTGGAAGACTCTCGCCATGTGCTTGAGATGATGTCCCAACCAAAGATGGTCCGGGTACTCTACGTGACACAAMCCTGACAACATCTTGATGCAGAGCCCTGCTTGGTAGTGACTGKCGGGGGACGCGTCCGGCTTTGCAAACAAGTAAGGATTGTCTTCATGCACGCCACAGGCGAGCCTCTTGCTAATCAGCAGTGTCAAAGCACTGACAAGCTGWGAGGTTAACAAAACGGTAACGTTTGGACCGCCTTCACTCAGAAAAACAATCCTGATGAAGTGTTTGGACACGATCTGGGAAGAGTCTTCCCTCTCCTGGAAAGACTTCAGGGACATCTTTGAAACATCTGCAGTAGATTTGCTGAGGATYGAGGTCTGTGCTATCGTCACCATGCAGAGAGTAGTGTAGACCTGAGCGTTTACAGCGCTTTTCAGGTTTTCAGTGGCAGAAGCCGATAACGTATCCAGGCATTTGTAAAATGTTTGTATGTCCCGTGTGAACGGTACCGTAGACGGGCTGATCACCGTCGCTCGTTTRGGGACGTGTCGACTCCACGCCACATCGCAGCTTTTCACGAATGTCCTTGCGTGACTCTTCATCGTTTCACTGCTTCCAWCGTCACTGAGGACAATTCTGCAGATTCTCTTCAGCATTTTGTTTAACCTGAGAGCAAGGCTCTGATTGATGTAGGTCTGGTTTACTTTATTAAAACCCACCATTCCTTTCATGCAGCTAATGAYGTGGAGGAAGTTCTCGGGTTTGATTGCGTCCTCTAAACTTAACATACCCTTWTTTTGCAGTTTTAACAAGAACCTCCCCATTTCGCTCAGGTTCTGTCGGATGCTCTCCTGCTTGTTTGCGACATTCCCAAACTTATGGGTCAAACTTTTGGCCATCTGGAGCAGAAGACGATCGTTTTGAATCGCAGGTGAAATCTCATCTGGACTCAGAGAGGAAAGTATCGTCGTCACATCAGGAGTAACCTTCTCCGACTCTGAGGGTTTCTTGTCACAGACGGTAACGTGACTTAACAGATCCGCACGTTTGAACAAACCTTYACAATACGAGCAGTGCTGGGATCTTTTTCTAGTGGTCACGTTTCTTTCTGGTTGCTCTTTTTCTTCCGACACTTCGATGTCAGTCTTCAGCACCTCTTCGCTGTGTCTGTAGTTACCTTTCTTTCTGAAGATTTGTAAAAGTTTTTTACGTTCAGCGGATTGTTTAGGAAAAGAAAAAGCCCTGTCAATCTCAGGCTCTTCATTTGCGTGTCTTTTTAAGTGACGACTGATTTTAGCGACCCCTTTCCCACAAACGAAACAATAGTTTTGGTCCAAAACTCTCTTGGTAGAAGGTGCTTTTTTGTGCTTTAATACATGTTTTTTATTCAAGTTACGTTTTCTTGGAAACTCTTCCTCCAGTCGCTGAACATATTTTTCTGTGATTTCTTGAGAAGAATCCAGCTCTGTAACCTGCAAACTGTCCTGGCTAYGTTTACGAATCTTTTTGGGTTTTTCACAGTCGGAGCAGGACTCGTCACAGTAAGAGTCTGCTGCAGTCTTCATCTGAAACCATAAAGGTTAAAACACATTATATACATGTTTTAGTTTAGGGTTTTACATTTTAGAAAATCAAAAAGATCCCATCTTTATCCATTTAGAAAAAAAATGTAAACATTATGGAAAAGTAAAAACAAAATGCAGTTTTATTCTTGTCTGAGTTAAGAGTTAAATATGGAGGACCAAAACTGACATAATTACAAATAAAAGCATAAATATATAAATTAGGGATGCACGATAACTTATTCTAAGAACCGATACCAATAACTTTCTCCTTTTAACAGCCGATAACCGATAATATGCCAGGAGATAAGACTAGTCAAAAATGGGTAAGATCATAACATAAATAAGACCAAAAAATAAAATGACACTAAATTATAT
>NW_013952826.1:286733-289239 GCF_001266775.1 Austrofundulus limnaeus
ATATAATTTAGTGTCATTTTATTTTTTGGTCTTATTTATGTTATGATCTTACCCATTTTTGACTAGTCTTATCTCCTGGCATATTATCGGTTATCGGCTGTTAAAAGGAGAAAGTTATTGGTATCGGTTCTTAGAATAAGTTATCGTGCATCCCTAATTTATATATTTATGCTTTTATTTGTAATTATGTCAGTTTCAGTCCGCCTGACTTCACAAAAAGAAAAAATGTTCCTGTTTGTCAAAACTTCACATTAATATTCACAAACCTTTCTCCTTCTTTTYGGTGTTGAAGCTAGTTTACAGTCTGCACGTGAAGAACTTAATCCAGATTGAAAATCCTGTAAATGTTGTGTGAGAGAAGAAAAATATGTGTGAGTGATTATTTACTTTACATATAAACTGTAATAAATCGTAATAAAAGTTGTAAAATTCTCAGATAAACTTAAAATCCTGCAGCTCAGTTAATGTTTCAAAAAAAAAATTAAAAGCAAAGCTCCTATTTTGAAAGTTCACCTCAAAGCGCGGCGGGTTGCTGGAGTCTCTGCAGTTGTACGTTATCTCCTCGCCTGGATTGATTTCCCTCAATGCAAACAGGCACAAGTGAGGCTTCCCCTCATAAACTACCTTCTTCATCCGACAGTTWGGACTCCCGTGGTCGYAGTTYACCAGTCTGCCGAGGGAGTCGCCCTCGTCTGAAGCATCGAGGCTGCAGGAGAAACTTCGCTATGACAGAACTGCTTTTTCATTCAAAGTGATCGTATTTAATTAAAAACAAAAAACCTACCACCACTGTTCTCCTTTCCATGAATACTTCAAAATGAAACCTTTGAAACTATTTTGTCTCTTTTCAGAAATCGGTCCTTGTGAACAGATTTTTCCTCGGTATTCAACAACAAATGCAGAAGGTTTAATGTTTTCACGGGTAAACACACCTTTTCCTGGAAAAGAAAACACAACCTTAAAAACAGTTTTACTGACCGGCAGACAAAATGGAAAGAATAAACGATGTATATATTAAAAAGTGCAACTCATACGTTTTAATTTGTGTATAAACCGTTCCTCCAGGAAGGGTTTGTCTCTGCGAGCAGCGATGTGCTCCAGGGCGTCTTCCTGAGCCGACAGGTCTGTTGTCTTCTCACTCATGGTTGCTGGAAACCACATTTAAATCTGTGATTTAGAGATCTGCAGTGCACACAGACTCACACATCTTACTGATAAAAGTTGTAACGCTTTCTAACAAGCAGCCAAAAYCTAAATATAACATGGTTTTTAGCTTTTTCACCCTTTCGGCCATTTCTTTCCCCATTGACAATGAATGGAGCTGTTTTCAACATCTCCTGATGCATCTCAGTAATACAGGTAGAAAAAAAAAATGAAAAACTGTCTCCGCATGTTCAGCAAACCTGAGCTCCTAATGTTCCTTATGCTAATTTAGGCATTTTCAACTACATTTTAGCTGTTTTACTGCACAATTTGGCTGTTTTATCTATTTTACAACAAATCTTTTTTGTCACTTTTTTGTACTTTTATGCTTTTTCTGCTAATTTGACATTTTGTACACCTCTGGGTACTAATTTCAACTTGTGTCTGCTAACTTTAGCTTTTTTCTGCAAAGTTAAACTTTCAAATTGAAGTTGCATTATTGTTTTTTTTTTTTTGCTATTAAAAAATCAGCTTCATTTCAAAAGGCATTCACATTAGCATTTTTGCATGAAATACTTTCTCTAGTTTTGTTTATTGTTACAATTATTTCCATTTTTTGTAGTTTTCCAAACTATTCCTGATAAATATTTCATTACAGCTGCACTGTGCTCTAAACAGTATTAAGAAATATTTAAACACTGCTTAATGAATATAAATATAGTATGTAAAGTGAAATACTAGGTCACACTGTGTTTTACAAACAATTGTTTTCATACACAGCTGCACACAAACAACGTACAACAAACAAACTGTAAAGACAAAAATGAACTAGAACATGTTATCTTTATGAATGTGCATCATAACAAATAATTCTTCTGATAAAACGAAACCAGTGCTTTTAAAGYTTGCAACAATGCTACTTTCTTAGCTAACTGGATCACAAACTCACCTGCTAACCCTTAGTGTTAATTCAATACTGACTTCCGGTTTCAACACGTGCTAGTATTCCTTTAGCTAGACACTATTTGACTCGTTTTTTGGCACGTTAGAATAAAATACTTTTACCTGCACTTCTGCATCAAAAAGTAGAACCAAAACATGTACAGGGGCAGCCCACAACACAGCAACCATCTTTATTTTACTTAAACGACCAAGAACGGACTGTGTCGAAAGCGGCCAATCAGCGACTGTTACGTCATTGATTGACAGTCGGAGCAGCCAATCGACGGGCGCGTAGAGGAGAGCCACCGAAGGAACTTTATAAAAGGGTAAATGTTAGCCTGGCCCTTACCTTCCTACGCAGCTCCGCTCAATTCTTGTTTCCTTCTCTGCTCCGTCTGGAACTTCTCCCATTGAGAAGGAT
>NW_013952826.1:290210-293588 GCF_001266775.1 Austrofundulus limnaeus
ATTTTACCTGGACCAATCAGCAAACAGAAGGCGAAGTTTTGATGACGTCTATGTTCTGCGCAGTGTCTGCTAGTTAGCATACAGCAGTGGAGGAAGTGAATGAAGCCAGTCTGTGTTGACAAGGCTTCAAATTAAAATAAATTTGTCTGACAAACCAGCAGCTCTCATTTACAGTCGTCTCGTTCAACTCGATACTTTTATTCTCTCAGC
Source organism: Austrofundulus limnaeus (assembly GCF_001266775.1). Lineage (NCBI taxonomy): Eukaryota > Metazoa > Chordata > Actinopteri > Cyprinodontiformes > Rivulidae > Austrofundulus > Austrofundulus limnaeus. The sequence goes on from NW_013952826.1 coordinate 290,421, forward strand.
AGGGTTGTTCACAGCACACGCGATTTCCGGTTAGCTTCTTAGMTTAGYYTCCKTCACAGCGACAACACACACATGCTTCAGCAGAGGCCACGCCTCCTGCATGAAAGTGAWGGACAGGGTCTGGTTTTAACCAGGCTGGTAAATGTGGAACAAGAGGACTTTCTTTGGATAAAAATGTTCCCATAACTTGTAGAATATGAACTAAACACAAACTCCTAATATTTTATTTCAAGTATTTTATTAAAAAACAAAAACAATTAAGAAAACAGCTAAAAACTAACAGGAAACAAGATTTACATGAAACAATTTCCAATGACATCAAGGTTTATTTGGGATGAAACAATTTTCCAAATAAACAGAAAACTCAATAATTGGAAGCATTGTATTTTGTAGGGGGGTGGGGGGTTCCCATCTTTTATAAAAAAAAAAACTCATTCTTTTAATTCTTACAGCTTACAGTTCAGTTACATTCAATTCGTACTGTTACAAACTGCTTCCAATAAATCCATCGSACACTTGAAGATTTGTATTGGAATAAAATCAAAAGAAAAATCTTGGTAACAAAGTAATTTAGGTTGTTTTAGGATAATTTGCTACATTTTGTTTTGATCTATGATTTTAAATTTTAAAGATTGGCTTCAGGTTTGCATCTGAACAGGAGGGTTAAAGTCCRTGGTTTCAGTGATCCGTCTGAGGGGCGGGCTGAAACAAAACGTATCCAAACAAACCTGGCAGACCGGCGTGCACCGAAACGTGAGGAACCACAGCCGACAGAAGGAAAGGAAAGCTCACAACACAGATCAGCAGCAGTCTGAGAGCCAAGCAGTGTGCGTTTTAAAAATGTGCAACTTCCTGTTTAATACAAAGTTTAGAAAGAGACTTCCTGTCGCTCAGCACTCCGGGGGGGGCGGGGTTATGAGATCAAAATGTAGTGAACGCTCCAGTTTATTTACAAACATTTACACAATGCTGCTAAAAAAGGTCACTTGGGTTCAGTCCTTCACTCTGACTCGTCGTCCTCGGTGGGTAGAAAGGGCGGGTCCTTCACGACGGCCTTCTTGTTCTTGAGGTGCAGCTCTCTGACCGTGAGGATGCGGGTCAGCATGGCCTCCATGGTGGTGTCGTCCAGAGGCGTGGAGGAGAACCAGAGCGGGCTGTTGGGCACGCAGCAGCGCTCCGGGTGCAGGTAGAACATGTTGGTGCGCTGCTTCACCGACTCCGAGCTGGAGGGGACACGAGCCAACGGGTCAAAGGTTAAAAACAACACGAGTCGAGTTAAAAACAGGTCGGTTACTTCACTCACCACTTGGAGAGGTAGAACTCGTAGAGCCTGACGGGGCAGCGGAGGGGGTTCTTTGTGTTCTCCATCATCTCCAGGATTTCCTCCTTCTCCTCTTCTTTACGCTTCTTYGCAGGAACAGAGTCTGGATCTGAAGAGGCAGACGCACTTACTGAAGACAAAAATAAAACCTCAACTGTTCATCAAGGTTCTTAACCTCTTCAGACCCAAGCAGTTTTCTGGAAGTTTTTGCTCCTGTTGAGATGTAACTGAGTATCTCAGCATTTACAAACTCTACTTAAATAATCCTGGTATCAAAATAAAGCAACACCTGGGAGATTTTATTAAAAGTGTAAATATTAAAACAGCTGTTGTGGTTTTAGACATATTGAGGATGAAACAGTTTTTTTTCCACTCACCTGAATGTTTTCATTAAACAGTTTATAACCTATTTAAAACCATAATAAATCAGGTTAAAACTCTTGGAAACCATAAATCCACTTGTGAACATCACCTGTGCAAAGATTCATGCTGCTGAAATGAACTGGAGCAAAGTTACAGAGGTTTTAGTAAAGAAATTATTTAGTGTTTTGTCTTTCTGCACAAGAGAGACCATGATGGTTCCATTAATAAATGTTAAGAAATCTGAAGTTTTTAATTGAAAAAGTTATTTATTTTTTCTTACCTGCCTGAAAAGACTTGTTTTTGAATGTTTGTTCTTTTGAAAAATGATCCAAACATTTATTTGTCATCATTTGTGAGCCGTCACATCAAAACCAGGATAAGGTCCAAAAGTGGAGAAACAGGCAGATTTAGGGTTTTGATTTAAACGTGTGCAAAAATTGCCTTTTGTCAAAATATAATGAATTAATGCCTCATAAATGTATCATTTAAATAAACTGTCTGAAATATAATTGTAAAAATAATTTTGAAGCATTTTTTAGAGCAGCAGCAACAAAAACACTAATTTTGAAGGAAAAAAACTTAAAATTTAGAAATTTTCCCAGTGAGCTAGCAATGTTTTTGTTTCTTTCCAACTGGGAAATCTTAATGTATAAATACTATTTGAAATTTTGTCTTTATAAGGACGTCAAAAATGACTCAATAAATTTACATAAAATTAGGATTCAGACCCAGTGAGCTAGCAATGTTTTTGTTTCTTTCCAACTGGGAAATCTTAATATAAAAATACTATTTGTGGTTTCCTCTTTATTTTGACATCAAAAATTACTCAAATTTACAATAAAATTAGGATTCAGACCAAACAGTAATGTGTTATCATAACCAACAAGACAAATTGTCATATCTCTGGATAAACTGATGATATCAGGATGATCCAGGTATCAAAATGTAGCTTTTAAAGCAGGAATCTGAAAATGTAATTAGTTCATTTTTGAACAAATTGGACTTAATCCTTATTTCTATATGATGGGTCACATGTACTGTATAAAATGAGAAATTATATTTCACTTCAGTTGGATCATGTTCACTCAGAATCAAGTGACAAAATATTAACACACTTTACGACATATTTAGATATCTGCTTTGACTTGGTTTAAAAACAGGTCAAAAATTTTCCTTTACAGATGTGCCGTAACGTACTTACAGATGTGCCGTAACGTATTTACAGGTGTGCCGTAACGTACTTACAGATGTGCCGTAACGCATTTACAGATGTGCCGTAACGTACTTACAGATGTGCCGTAACGCATTTACAGATGTGCCGTAACGTACTTACAGATGTGCCGTAACGCATTTACAGGTGTGCCGTAACGCATTTACAGGTGTGCCGTAACGCATTTACAGGTGTGCCGTAACGCATTTACAGGTGTGCCGTAACGCATTTACAGGTGTGCCGTAACGCATTTACAGGTGTGCCGTAACGCATT
>NW_013952826.1:293843-299425 GCF_001266775.1 Austrofundulus limnaeus
GTATTTACAGATGTGCTGTAACGTATTTACAGATGTGCTGTAACGTATTTACAGATGTGCTGTAACGTATTTACAGATGTGCCGTAACGTATTTACAGATGTGCTGTAACGTATTTACAGATGTGTTGTAATGTATTTACAGATGTGTTGTAATGTATTTACAGATGTGTTGTAATGTATTTACAGATGTGTTGTAATGTATTTACAGATGTGTTGTAATGTGTTTACAGATGTGTTTTAATGTATTTACAGATGTGTTGTAATGTGTTTACAGATGTGTTTTAATGATTTACAGATTTGCAATGACATCATTTTGTAGTTTGTTCACTTTCTGATTGAACTTCCTGTCATTTGAACTGTTTGGTGAAAGTAAAAATAGTTTCCATGGTTTTTAGCAAAGATTCTTAGTTTCTGTTGATACCAAACATGTCCAGGTTCAACTGACAGATCTGAAGTTAGCAGAAATAGAAAACAGAAAAAGCTGTTTTGCCCCCGGTACTGGGGGGCATGGGGCTTAAGAGGTAAATCCTGTAAGATTACCCGGCTCAGCCTCGGTCGCAGGAATGGGGGGGTAGAAGCGCAGGAAGGTGGTCTTGCTGCTGTCAGAGTTGGTTTTGGTGCAGCGCATGACRTGGGCGAAGGACAGCTGGCGGTGCTGCTCCACCGTGGTGAAGCCGAAGTGTTTGCAGCAGAAGAAGAGCAGCGTGTTGAGGAGGACGATGGGCGAGTACGCCCCCAGCTGCTTGCACCCCCACAGGAACTCCTCCTCCACCCGGGAGTGGACGTATCCTGCAGGGGGAGACGGTCGGCTGTAAATCTGAGGCGACGGAGACGAGGCGGAGGCTGGAGCCAGAACTCACCGCTGCTGGTGACGGTGGGCCTGAAGTCTTTCAGGATGCTGGTGATCTCACAGGAGAACTTGCTGTAGAACAGATCCATGAAGATGTTCTCCACACGACCGTTCTCAAACAGATACTGCAACCAGAGGAACAACACCTTTTAAAGCTCTATTCTGCAGGTGGTTTTACCTACAGACCACATCATCTGTCATAATTACAGACTGTTGTCAGAATGAGTAAAGTTTTACCCTCAAATACTGTATTTCTCTGAACTCTAAGGTGATCCAGTGTGAACAGGCAGCTCTGTGATTTGAACAGGAATAGGTTGAAACTGATATGTAATTCAGTGTTTTTTTGTTTCCTGGATGCATTTTTATTTGACTTYGGTGAAGAACGGAGACTGGATTGACAACATTTGCAGGTTTCATTAGGTTAAATTTAAGACCTTTTAAGACCATCAGGAATGTTATTTAAGACCAAACCAACACATTAACAGAAACATTCAAATGGTCCCAGACATTTTAACAGAAGATATGTTATTTTAATACAAGAACGCTGTGTTATTTTAATGAAACAATCTTATCTATGAGACCTTCATATGGACTGMTGGGGACCCCCTTTGCAAAAACTAGTATATTCAAGTATCCTTTAAGTATACTCATTTTAAACTAAAATTACAGTTTGATCTGAGATCGGCTGCTKTTTGAAACAGTTTAACTTTTTATCTTTAAACACTAAACACTCGAGACCACTTGCACAGATCTGAGGTGCTGGTTGAAGACTTTTGCACAGCAGCAGGGGGTGTTTCTTGCCTGCTGGATGCCGAGGCACAGGTAGAAGAGGCTGTCGGGGGAGTAGGGCTCTCCGTTGGGCCTCTTCACCTCCTTGATGAAGCAGCACAGGCCATAGCTGAGCTCGGCTGTGGTGCAGCGCAGCAGGTCCTCCCTCAGCTCCAGAGGACGAGCTGAAACAAAAAACACACGTTTAACGTTCGGCCGCTGCAGCCCCGCGGGCCCGGACCAGAACCCGGACTCACAGCCGAGGCGGCGCTGCTCCAGGTGGGGCTGGGTCTGCCTCCACTGRATCCAGTGCTTCCAGGCGTCCACCCCGTACTGACTCTTCAGCTTCTGGGTCTCTGCAGCCACAGTCTTCTTCAGAGACGCTTCCTCTGCAGCTTTACTCTGACGCTGAGACTTCCTGCCCTGAAAGCACATAAATCTGTGACGGACAACATCAGAGACCACATAGCTCCGCCCCCCTGAGCGTCAGCAGCTACCCTCTTCTCTCGGGCCTTCCTGGGGGCCTGTCGCCGTCGCGGCTGGGCCGGAGGAGGACTGGGAGTCCTGTTGCAGTTCTCTCTGAGGCGGGCCATCCTCTCCAGGGTTTCTGATGGAGACGGATGTTAAATAATGAAGATACTGAGCAGAAACCTACGGAAGAGCATTGCATTCAYCTAATAAAAAATATTTAACTCCTGTTCTTATAATTACGAGATCAGGATCTCATAATTATGACATCTTATCTCATAATTATGAGATCAGGAGTCAAATATATTTTTATTAGGTGAATGCAATGCTCTTCCATAGAAACCACCCAGAAATAAAAATTTATCTCTTCTGTGCTCACCGACGGTGAAGTCGTTCTCGATGTCCATGGCGGGCGGCGGCGGCTCCGAGTACGGCTCGCTGGGCGTGCTGACCGGACTGTCCAGTGTCGGGGTGAGCTTCTCCGAGGCGTCCGGGCGAGTCGGCAGCTTCAGACCCGCCTCAGACGACGGGTCCTCCCAGTTGTTCAGGAAGCTGGCCAAGTCGTCCGTGTCCAGGTCGTCGCTGTAGTTACTGATGTGGTCTGCAGAGAAACATCCTCCTGAAAACTCTTCATTCTYCTGACTTTACAAAGATTTTAGAACTGCTGCTCTGAGACTTTCAGCTCATCTTCAGAGGCTTACTCTGCTACTTTCAGCTTCAGCAGATTGCAGCTGGTTGACCTCTGGATACTTCATTAAAACCTCAAATAACAGCAGCACAAACGTTTGACACCAGTTTTATTAAATTTCAACAAGGTGGGTGGGCCAACTTCACTCAGGTCAAAAAACTTGATTTTGAGCAAAAACACCTTAAAGATGTGATATTTTTATGGGATAAATGTTGTGCCAGCAGGAAGTAAATTTGAGTTACTCAGACTGAATCTGAATGCATTGGTGTGAAAAATAAATTTCTCTAAATTGAAACTGAATTTAAAGTTTTGTATCTGAATTAATTTGCTTTGAAACTGTATTTTGGTTTATTAAAAATTCAGTTTGACTACTTTCACTTTCAGTTCCATAATTCAGATGTTTGTGTCACATCCTGGTCCTTGAGAAAGCCAGGCAGAGTAATCAAACACAGATCCACAGATTTATGTTTCACTTTGGTGAAGTTTCTCTTCTGGATGTAACAGAGTTGATGCAATCCACTGTAAAAGTGACAAAAACACACAAAGTTATTTTATTGCAGTGATTAATTTGACCTATATGTAGAAAATGTTACATTTACATCATGGATCAGTCAGCAGCATCTGATCAATATGTGATCAATAATGTAAATGTTACATCTAAGTGAAACATAAATCTGTGGATCTGTGTTCGATTACTCTGCCTGGCTTTCTCAAGGACCAGGATGTGACACAAAAATCTGAATTATGGAACTGAAAGTGAAAGTAGTCAAACTGAATTTTTAATAAACCAAAATACAGTTTCAAAACACAAAATTTTAAATTCAGTTTCAATTTAGTGAAATTTATTTTCAAACCGATGCGTTCAATTTGAAATTCTGCACATTCAGATTAAATCTGAGCGATTCAAATTCACATCCTGCTGGCACAAGATTTATCCCGTATGTTATCTCTGTTAGTTAGCAAAGATTTTTTCTTTCCAGCTGATAACTCTTAAAATCTCAACACTATTTGAGKTTTCCTCTTTAAAATGACTTTAAATACTCCTCATCAGAACAACCTAAAAACAGGATTCAGGCCAAATATTCAAGTATTCCTGTGATTAAACTCGTATCAGCTGGTCAAACTGGAGCTTAAAGTGTCTGTGGCATAAAATTTTTATAATAAATATGAATGTAATTTTGGAAAGATAACATTGAAAACATTGTAAAAAAGATTTCATGTTGCTGAGATGAACTGTTGTTGAGATATKTGCATGTRAAGTAACAGGAAGTGATGTCAAAGGGGAATGTCTGAATGTAAACAGAGCTTTGCTAAAAACAGACTGCGGAGAAGAATCTCATGTTTCTTTAGGATTTTGTAATCACTATCATAGAGATGAGAAAGATCAACTAGTTTGAATAATATTGATTAAAAARACAAAAACCAGGAAGTTTTCTGTATCACAGAGTTCCCCTTTGATGTCACTTCCTGTTTCACTTTAGCTGAGCCAAATTCTAAAGAAAATATGCCGGTTATGTGACATAACGGGTCAAATCAAGTGTCTTAAATATAGATATATTTTCTTTGATTTTTTTGTATTTCATGTCACAGACACTTTAAAAAGCAGGAAGCTGAAAATCCTCGGTTCCTACCGTCTGCAGCCTCCCGCCTCTCCGGCACTTTGTCAGCCGTTTTGTCTTTCTGCGGTTCCTGTTTGTCTTCCTCTGCCACCATCTCAGCCATGAGGATGAGCTCGGCCTCGAACGGGTTGGACGGGATCTTCTGTTTGATCTCCTGGATGGTCTCTACGATGCGCTCGGCGCTGTTCATCGTCACGGGCAGAAACATGGGCACGGGCAGCTGGAGGACGGAGTGAAACGTTAAAAATCCTTTAAATCAGGGTGATAATGTGATGTAAAACAGGCTGCAGGAAGGAACGTACAGGCAGCGGCAGGCCCACAGGTTTGGGGGTGTACTGGCTGTACAGGTTCATGGGGATGGGCAGGTAAACGGGAACAGGAACCGGCAGGACCAGGACTTTAGGGAAGGCGTCATCTACGAAGAGAAAAAACTAATCTTAGTGTGTTTTGATTAAAACCCCAGAGCAGCAGCTGCCGTCCTGCAGAAACTGCAGCTCTCACCTGTCTGAGCTTCCACGTCGGCCGTCTGTGTTTTACAGGAAACTCCTTTATTCTGCACCAGCGGGCGGCACAGCAGAGCTTTGTTCTTCAGGATCTTTGGGGCAGCAGCAGGAGGAGGATGATGATGATGATGATGATGATGATGGGACTTCTGCTCCGTCTGGGTGCTGATCTGGAGACCAAGACCAGAACTATCACAACGTTTGAGTGCAGAAAACTGTTGACTAGAGCTGCGTACCGTGGCCCATTCTCTAAGCCGATTCATAAAGTTATGAATCCATTAATCACGATTCAATCTGCTCTGAAATAATGAAAATAGTTTAAAAGTGATGCAAAAATATACAAGGACAAACTTAAACTTGAAGGAAAACTGTCACAAGTTTAAAAGGTTTTAAATTGAAAAAGGACTTGCAGGTTTAAATCTCTTCTTAAAACACATCTTTTCTCTCTTTTCTGTTTTATTGTCATTTTTTATTGATTTTATGAATGTTTTATCATGTGTACAGCACTTTGGTCCTGTGGGTGTTTAAAGTGCTCTATAAATAAAGAAGGTACGGCGAGTCATTTTTAAGAAATTAATAATTATTTTTGGTGAATAAGAAGTGATGGAATAAGGTTGCAGAAGGGTGGACTAATATAAATATACTTCAATCCCACTCCCTTTGAACAAATGAACATTGTATATTTG
>NW_013952826.1:300192-301961 GCF_001266775.1 Austrofundulus limnaeus
CATACATATAATAATTTATCTTATTTTATTAACTATAACTTATAAAAAATACAACTACATCATTTCATCACTGAATTTCATTAAGATGTTTCTTAAAGTTTAAAAATAATAATATTAGTAACAAAACTAAATGATTTTGTTAGAATATCGTCTTTAAGATATTTAAAACACACCTGTGGAGAACAGTTCAGTCAGGTGTTTACAGCAGTTTGGTCCGAGCTCCTAACGAGCCGCTCGTCAAACCCCGCTTCGTTTTAGCTACAACGTACGAGCGCAAATCTTTACGAACAGAAGTCTCCATGGTCTCTGTTATCGTAAAGTTCTGAAGAGTCGCCTGTAACATTACAGATTCTTTAGTTTTGATCCAGACAACTTATCGAAAGCTAATGTTAGCACTGAACATCAACCAGATGTAAATATACGGCAAGCCAGGAGTGACAAAATAAAGAAACGTGCTTCAGACGTGCACACAAGACGCCACGGGGAAGAATCGACCTCATGTCCTGTGAATCGATTTCCCCAAATTTAAATGAAATCGATCTGAGATCAATTAAATCGATTCTTTTAGCCAGCCTGTCTCTAATTTTAGAGGTTCAACAGGACRGAAAAATCTTGCTTCAAAAAACAAAAGCTACAGAGAAAACAAGATAAATTGAGAATAAAGAAGTAAAACATTAAAACATTGGCTTTAGAAGAATCTCAAACTCTAACAGAATGAAAAAGATGAGATTTAAGAGTTTTAACAGCGTCAGCAGCCTGTAGAGATCAGGTTCCAGAAGAGATGAACTCAGTGCTTTTTAAGACTTTAAGATCTGCAGGAACCTGAATTAMATCAATAAAAACACAAACTTACATGTCCAGATCTCCTCGTCTGCATGGTTGATGTTTTGGCTGCAGGAGACAAAACGAGAAGATTAAAAACTAAAACAAACACAAAGAACATTTTGTTGTRTTGTTTTGTGTACTTTGCAGAGCAGGTTTGTTCACAGTTTTCCCAGCCTGCTGGTCTGCGAGTGACATGACGCTGGCGATCACAGGCGACGKGTCCTCTGCAGCTGCAGGAACACACATTCATCACGTTTAGAAACCAAAGCCACACTTTTACCAGAGTTCATCCACTGATTTGGTGACACTAAGCTGGCCTTGTTGTTCTCCAGAGTAAAATAAATAAAGTTTTTTGTCCTGACCTTTGGGGATCTCGCCCTGCGTGGCCACCTGGTCGCAGCAGAACTTCAGCAGACAGTTGAGGGCACAGAAGTGTTTGACCTCTCCCAGCAGAGAAAGGTTCTGCTTCAGTTTGCCTTTTCTCCCGCAGCCGTCACACTTTGCAACCTGACAGGAAACCATGGTCACTGCGTGTCGGCGTTACGGCCTTACGGACGGAGACATGTTCAGCTTACGTGGCAGAAGAGCATGGTGTACTTGGAGCGGCACTCCTCGGAGCAGAACTCCTCAACGGAGCCTCCGTACTGGGCCATGACCAGCTTCTTGGACACGCTGTGGCAGTAAACGCAGGAGTGGCAGTGCTTCCCCCAGTTCTTGCTCAGCTCGTGTCTGAACAGGAGCTTACAGCCTGCAGACAGGAAGTGAAGCTGCCGTTAGCTACCGGCTCAAACCAGGGTTAGAATAATTTACGATTTTTCATTATAGTTTAGTTTTGTTTCATTGTGATTTATTTTCTTTTAATTCATTTAGTTTTAATTAGTTTTTACAGTGCATTTGCTGGTTTTTATTAGTTATTATTGCATTTTTAATGCTTAGTTTTAGTT
>NW_013952826.1:302832-304482 GCF_001266775.1 Austrofundulus limnaeus
TTTTAAGGCTAATTAAGGCCTTATTTTTGGATTGATGAATTCAATGACTTTAAAGACTTTTTAAGGATCTGCAGGAACTCTGTTAAATCAGTCCATTATAGCAACAACTTCCTAAAAATAATTGTGTAACTCAATTTTACCAACTAAAAACTTGATGATTATTTTAAGACGATGACAATATTTGTCTCCAACCTGCTGCTGTTTGTTTTTCATGGAGCTACTGAGAGAAGCTAACGTGTCAGATAGTCACAGTTAGCATCTTGTGTGAGTTTGATTCATGCAGTTAAGTATTCCACCTGTTTTATCACCTGTTTCCTCTACAAAACACTTGATTTGATTTTTCTGTCACATTCAAAGAAATCACAAAGTGGACGTTGTCTTTTCTCCCAACTTTTGCTGTCATCATTTAGCAGGTGATGCTGAGCAGCAGACTGTAAACAAGTGTTGCAGACCACAGCTGAAACCACTCAATTTGAAAAATAAAAAATAAAAAGCTCCACATGGCTCAAAATAAACTGACAAACATTAAAACTAAGGATTTTCTATCTATACTTTCAGTTAGTTTTAGTTTTGCAAAAAGATTATACAGTTTTAGTTATCGTTTTTTCATTCTATTAGTTTTTATTTATTTTAGTTAATTAAAATGTTTTTTTCAATTTCAGTTTTCCTTATTTAATTAGTTTTAGTTAACTATAATAACCCAGGTTCAAACAGAAAATGAAGAAAAGCCTCAGTACCGTCGCTGCAGAAGTAGCAGTCCTTGTTGTCGATTCGTTTGGCCTCCCTGGTGGTCTTCTCAATCTTGCAGTACTCACACAGACTCGTCATGAAGTTGTTCTTCTTGTACTCCATGGAGCAGTCCGGGGTGCAGAGAAACACCATCTTATCCTGCAGACACAGAGCTCAAACATCACCATCCTCCCTCAGAGCACACCAGTCAGCCGGCCGCTCCTCACCTTGATCTGGATGAGCTCAGGTTTGCTGGTGATGATGCGGCTGCACTGGAAGCAGCTCAGCTTGGAYGGCTCTTTGACCTCCTGCTGCGGCGTCGGGACGGGCGTGACGGTGGCGGCGGCGGGTTGGGACGGTCCCACCGTCTGTTTGGTGAAAACGCTCAGCTGCGTCTGGTTCTTCTTAAACTTCTCCTGGGAACAGGAAGCAGCAGGTTTAGGAGCACAAACATCAAAAATAAACACAAATCTACAAACTGTTTTTCACCTGAAAGGTCATGACGCACGGCAGAGAGCAGAAGTTCCTGATGGAGGTGTCCGACATGGCCAGGTGGTATGAAGGTACAGTGTTTTTACTACAGTAGTCACAGTTTACTCGAGTTCCTGACAACACAAACGTTTACAGTTACAGGAAGAAGAGGAGAACCTCGTGGTCCAAGCAGACGTGAAGGTGGTCACCTGAGGAGCTGACAGAGTGGACCTTGAAGGCCATCACACAGTTGCTGCTGCAGAACAGGTTCACAGAGTCGTCACTGTTTCTGTTGTCCACCATCTCAGCCAGAGGGTGGGCGGTGCGGCACATGGTGCACATCTGAGTCAGCTTGGTTTTCTGAGGACRGAGGCCAGGAGAGTCACACAGGGGTCTGCAGTTTAACGCAAGGTAAGACAGTTGCTGCTGCAGAACAGGTTCACAGAGTCG
>NW_013952826.1:305526-307448 GCF_001266775.1 Austrofundulus limnaeus
ATTTAAGACATTTAAGGCTAATTAAGGCCTTGTTTTTGGTTTGATTAATTCAATTACCTTTAAGACATTTTAATGCTCCGCAACAACCCTGTTTAAGACCACTAGTTTTTATCCATATCTAACTACAGCAGAAACCTTCTTAGCTGTCAGTTTTAAACAACTTAATTTCTGCACATCCTCTAACAACCCTAAATCTGGAGTTTTAGGACCCACAGTGGGGTCTTAACCCCTGTAGATGAAACCTTAAAGTGACATTAATGTTTTGTAAGAAAAGTGAATGAATTTTTGGAAAGACATTATTAAAATATTACAAAACAAGTTTCACGTTGCTCAGACGGACAGTTGTTGAGATATTTCCATGTGAAATAACAGGAAGTGATGTCAGAGGATACGGTCTGCATGTGAATATTTAAAAAAATAATTTTTACCAATTATTTTAGTATTTGAGATGAATTACAGCCATCCTATGTACGATGTGTTGATATTTTTAAGACTTCTGAAAGATTGATTTAAGACATTTTAAGGCTAATTAAGGCCTTATTTTTGGTTTGATTAATTCAAGGCTTTTTAAGACTTTTTAAGGATGTGCAGGAGCCTGTCAGTCAGAGGAGCACAGAACAACGTCAGCCTGTGAGGGAGGAAGGTTTCAGCTCCTGCCTCTTTGAAAGCAGCCAAACACTCGCTGTTGCACAGAGTTTTGCTGCCGTCGTCCATCTTCAGCAGCAGCGGTTTGCTGTGGCAGAAGGAGCCGCAGCTGGCGCAGCCCGCCATGCTCAGGTTGTTGACGGTGCGGAAGCGGTTGAAGCAGGCGTCGCTGCACATCCTGTGGACGGCACCGCTCAGGACCACCTCGTGTTTGCTCTGCGGGGGGAGGAGGAAAGGGTCACGTGAATGAGGGGGACTCTGGAGGTCCTTCAGGTTCACCCTGAGGCTGGGGTTACTCACCGTGCTGACTCTGGAGCACATGCTGCACACCGACTGGGTCTGAGGGGCTTTGGTGGGACCGGCCGAGGCCTTGAAGCTGACCGCCTGTTTCTTGTAGTTGAAGGAGGTCAGGCAGCTCTGGCTGCAGAAATCCTTCAGGACTCCTTTAGCATCTGGAGCCGTGATGGTATCCTGAGCCCGCAGTATCAACCTGAGCAGAAACAGAGTCAGAGAGCAGGACCAGGACTCTGGACCACAGCAGATTCTGTGTGCAGACTTACTTCTGGCAGCTGCTGCAGACCTTACTGATGGTTTTCCCGGCCGGCAGCGAGGTGGTGAGGCAGGCAGTGGAGCAGAACAGAGCTGCAGAGCCTTTCCTCTGGTAGGCCGTCTGTCCTTTCAGCAGGTTCTTCTTGCAGAAGGAGCAGGACATGTGCAGCGTGGGCGAGTCCACGCCGGACTGAGACAGACTGTCAGAGGCTGGGGTCACAGAGTAGACCGAGCCGATCTGCAGGTCCTCCTGAAAACAACAGCAGGAGGAAGTGACCTTCATCACCTGTTCTTTATGGTTTAATGTATTTCTTCATGTATAATACGACCTCATGTATAATACTATCTCATGTATAATACGACCTCATGTATAACACGACCTCATGTACAATATGATCTCATGTATAATACAACCTCATGTATAATACGACCTCACGTATAATACTACGACCTCACGTATAATACTACGACCTCACGTATAATACTACGACCTCACGTATAATACTACGACCTCACGTATAATACTACGACCTCACGTATAATACAATCTCACGTATAATACTACGATCTCTCACGTATAATACGACGATCTCTCACGTATAATACGACGATCTCACGTATAATACGACGATCTCACGTATAATACGACCATCTCACGTATAATACGATCATCTCACGTATAATACGATCATCTCACGTATAATACGATCATCTCACGTATAATACGA
>NW_013952826.1:308193-310387 GCF_001266775.1 Austrofundulus limnaeus
GGTTTACTCTCCTAAACATAACCAAATTGTGTTAATTTTAAAATATCATTGGACTGTTCATTTTATTTTAACAACATACTGTATGTACTAAAAGGTACAGTATTTTGACAACAAATAAATATCAGCTGTAGCAGCATCATATGAATTCTGACATTTTACACATAGTCCACCAGGAGGCGCCAACACAAAAGTCAGAGACTTCACATGAGATTTGGACCATCTTGTGGGGAAAAGCAGATTACTTCCTACTCGCGAGCGCCCCCTCTGGTGGGGAAACTTTTTTTGGGGATACAAACTTTTCAGAACACCGGTAGACGGCAGCCATTACAGACGAACATGTGTTTGTTGTTGTTCGAGGAGCGGCTCGGTCACAAACTAATGTCATTAGTTTGTTATCATTACTAAGGTGCAGGACTGCTTTTCCCCCTTTTTTACTTCACATCATGTCACCTGCCTGGATCTGTTATTATCTCACTCTGAAGCACAGAGGAGTGTCAGAGGTGAGCTCGTTTCAACTGATTTTTACAACGCAGTCTCATTTCCAGACTCCGGCATTTGGCTGATATATCAGTTAAAGTACATAAGTAAAAATATTTGTCAGAGTATAATACTACCCCCCAACTTTATGGATGATTTTATGGATTAAATTTTACGTATTATAAACAAATAAATACGGTATATAAATTATTTAATTTAACCGTCTTTAACCTGAGTAAGCTGGGAATATTAAACAATCCTCTTCAGGATAAAATATTTTGTCTACAGGGCAGGATTAAAGGACAAGGACTTTAGCCCCCAGGGGCTACAAAAGTCTCCGGTTTGTTTTAATAAAAAATATTTTATTTAGTTTTGTTTATCATTTCTTTCAAATGACTGCAGCTGTATGAAACCCTCCAGTTCAACTCTAGGTTAGAGTGAATTAGCACCCAGTGAATTTATGTTTAGAACAGAGGGGAGAAAAGTCTAATCACAAGACTTTCATTAAATTAGAATAAATCTGAGAGACTTGAGAACATTTTACTTCCACAAACATCGAAATGATTTGTTTTTCTCTAAAAGGACCGTAAATGTGTGAAAAACCTTCTGAGGCTCGTCCTTCACGCTCGCCGCAGACGAGGAGGACACCAGCGCCCGCTCGTACTCCTCGTCCATCGGCTCGTCCTTCACTTTGGCCAAAGGAGGCGAAGGAGCCGGAGACGACTTGATGGGCTTCGCCACGGCTTCCAGGTTCTCCTGAAACCAGAACAGGAGCAGCTTTTTAACAARAAGGGACGAGTTCTAACCCAGGATCCGGCTTTCAGCTCGGCGCCGGCAGGAAGGAGCCACGTACAGAATCAGAACCCTGCAGCTGCAGCTCCACCACCTTCATCCCGTTCAACATGGTCACTGGAGAGCCGTCTCTTTCTGCAGAAACAAACACACGAGTCAACCAGACCCAACACTGACTCAGCATTTTTACTCATACAACAAAAACATGGCTTTTAATCTCTCGTTTTCATACTTTAAATATTTGACTTTATTTACAGATATTTTCTTCACAGAACATTAAGAGCTCATTTCCTTTAAAACTTTTTTAATGTTTGCGTCACAAACTTCATCACCAAGAATTTGAATTTTTATTTTTATTTATTTTGAAGGTCTTCCCGCCCAGCTGCAGCTCTGAAGTCACCCACCTGTACTGGTGGCGGCGTCGGACGACGGAGACGAGGCGGACTGAACCAGATCGGAGGCCGAGGGTTTGACGTCAGCTTCGTCCTCTGCAGTTTGGAAAGATGAAAACATGGAGCTGGTTTTAAAATCACAGCTGCTGTTTTGGAGCTGAAGCTGATAAAAGTCAGTAAAGAAAGAGCGAAGCTGGAAAATTAAACTGGACTAAAGGGGAGAAACGAGAACCAGACCCAAACACTGAGGTTCTGACCTTGAAGCTCACATTCCTGCAGGTTCAAGGGATCCACGATTTGTTGTAACATTAGACTTTATTTAAAAAAACATTTATTTTAACTGTAAAATAAAGACTAAAAATACTGTAGTCTGCTAATTTTGTAAATTTTTAAAAATACATTTTAACATGGACGGGGCCATTTTATTTACACACAAAGCATTCTGGGTAAATGGTGACGTGGATAGGTCCTCTGTGCGAGGCTGCTAGCGAGCTATATCCACCCTGAAGGTTAATCTTGGACAATATCTGATG
>NW_013952826.1:310702-311746 GCF_001266775.1 Austrofundulus limnaeus
GGCAAAATCAACTGTGAAAATATTTATGTGCTTCTTTTTATTAATTTAGCTTATCATTTTTTAAAAATCCTTCATTTTATGAAAAAACCCTCTTGATTCAAAAGAAAACTCTGTTTTTTAAGAAAATGGCTGCTTATTAATTAATCGTTAGTCAATCTATAAGATAAATCAACTTCATATTAACCCATAACTTACATCCCTAATTTATACAGGAATTAAATTGATTTATAACTACTTGTATTTATGTAATTATGTGTTTTAATGATTTGGCAGATCAATGGATTAGTAAAATAATGGTTAGTTGCAGCCCTACCACCAGCCCTCTGACTTCAAACGTTCACCTGTCTGTAATTCAGAGGGCGATCGGTCGCTCTGCTCTCCTTCCATCATCTGAGCCTCCTGCTCCATCTGATCCACCGTCCCGATGTCCATCATCTCGTCCAGGTCGTTCTCCGTAGAGACAGTCGGCTTCAGAGAGGAGGACTTCTTTTTCTCTCCCTCCTCCTCCTCCATCTGTTTTTCTTCCTCTTTGTGATCAGGAGCAGAGTCCTGGTTCACCTCAGCTCTTTGCTCTGAACGTTTGTCCTGTTCTGAAGCGTCTTCATCCTCCTTCACTTCCTGTTCTGAAGCATCATCATCCTCCTTCACTTCCTGCTTTGAAGCATCATCATCTTTCACTTCCTGCTTTGAAGCATCATCATCCTCTTTCACTTCCTGCTTTGTAGCATCATCATCCTCTTTCACTTCCTGCTTTGTAGCATCATCCTCTTTCACTTCCTGCTTTGAAGCATCATCCTCTTTCACTTCCTGATTTGTAGCATCATCCTCTTTCACTTCCTGATTTGTAGCATCATCCTCTTTCACTTCCTGATTTGTAGCATCATCCTCTTTCACTTCCTGTTTTGAAGCATCATCCTCTTTCACTTCCTGTTTTGAAGCATCATCCTCTTTCACTTCCTGTTTTGAAGCATCATCCTCTTTCACTTCCTGCTTTGAAGCATCATCCTCTTTCACTTCCTGCTTTGAAGCATCATCCTCTTTCAC
>NW_013952826.1:311888-315580 GCF_001266775.1 Austrofundulus limnaeus
GCAGCTAAGATTTCCTCCTTCTTCTCCTCGGTCATCGTGGACGAAGGTCCAGGGACCGACTCTGAGTCTTTAACCTCTGCTGATGTTCCCGGCTCTGAAACTCCGTCCGTGGACTCTCTGCTGTCCTCATCTGTGACCTGTGCAGAAAGTACAGCTTAGACCAGGACGGCAGGCTCATTTTGTGCCGTTCAGCAGCTGCTTGGTTGGAGCATGGAGCAGTAAGAGCGATGGTTGGATCACAAACAGACAGTGGAGGGTGAAACAACATCATGTTCAAAATGTAAAGTCTGTCTTCCAAACTGATTAATGCTGCTTTACACGTAAATTTGGAGCCGTTTTGCTAAATCTGTGATGAACTTTACGCGTTTTACCAGCAAAACTTTCTGTTTCCTCAATGTGCATACCTTTTTCACAGGTCCACCAGCGTTTGATTCAGTTTTCACGGTGGATCTGCCTCAATCAGCACAGCTTCTTTTTTTCAGCCTGGTGCTGTACTTTACTTTAAATCTGAATCCCTGCATCGACTCAAAATCACACAGGACACCGTTGGGTGTTGCTGCCACGAACTCTGCACGATTCAAGCTGACAAACTGCAGCCATTTCTCACTAATTTCCTTGATTTTTGGGAAAGAGTGTGACCTAACTCCCACATAACTGTGCAACACATCGCTTCGGCATGTTGCTCCACAAATATTAGCTGCCAGAAATTACAAGTATGTGAARCACAAATCTTAAAACAATAAATCACAACGAATGCACGAAGTGAAGCAGATGAAAGTCACCAGAACCTGCATGAACGAAGCTCTTCAACCTTTCAACTCCATGTTTTGTGGGTTTGTTTATTCTCATTCAACTCGCAGATCTCGCGAGATTTAACACCGCATTCCGGACCAAAGCTGGTTTCAGTTAAATTACAATGAATTAACACAACTGTAGTTAACTCCGAGCAACAAAAACACGATCACAAACAAAAAYAACCACGTGCACAAAAATGTAGAGGAACTTTTGTGTCGTCTTCTTTAACTCTCGCGATATCAAGTCATTGTTGCAGCGGGCTAACCGTGGAGATGAGAACCCTTCCTTTGTGTCGTTTACACTGAATCAACATYAAATAGTTTCAGACACGTTGCCTTTTTTTTATCCATTTACCTGAAAACACGAAGACGTGCAGCTCAAAGCCCGCTAAGCTAACGCTAGCATGCCCGTTAGCTTCCTGTTAGCTTAGCTCCCGGGTCAAAATACACCGTTCAGCTCTAACGGGCAGCGTTGTGTGAGTGATGGGTGTATTTTACACACTGACAGGATGGATTTCGTGTTTCCTGGATGGATTCGGGACAAATGCGAGGACTAAAAAGGGCAACATTAACAACGTGCAGATAATTATTACCGCGGGTTGGTCGGACGAGACCTGATTGGTGGCCCGTTGTTCGGCTCCGTCTCCGGCTTCCTCCATGCCTCCACCAAATAAATTACAAATAAAACAAACGGAGTGGTTTTTACTTYCTTCCGAGGCTCTAAAACTAAACTGTGACTTATCTTTTATCCTCGCTGTGCAGAATTCGCAGACTGCGCTTTTCCTCGTTGTKTTTATCCATCGGCGGATAGCGGAGGAGTGTGCGCACTACCGCCACCTGGCGCTCAAATTAACACACTGCAACAAAACAACCGTTCTGCGTGGATCTCAGGGCAGGAAAAAACCACAGAAGTTTCACAAATCACAAACTATGTCTGAGATAYTCTGCTATAAGTGTAAAATAATYTAGTCTTGGTTTGAAGAGTCTAGGGCAGAGGAGCCCAAAGTGGGGCCCGCGGGCCAAATTTGACCCGCCAAGCCATTTGATTTGGCCCACCAACAGTTGCCAAAGTTACAAGGTTGTAACCTGTTWTCCTATGTAGAAACACAGTATTTCCATTGGTCAAATGACTATAAAAGGGCTGTAGTGAAGGTAGTTTTCAGTCATGGTGCTGACTTTATCTTTGATTTATTAGGATAAAACATGAAACATGAAATGACAAGAAATATTTAGATCAGATTTAACCCCACATGTAGATTTTCACACTTTACAAGGCCACAAAAACTCATATTTTATCACTTTGTGAAATGTCCCATGAGCCTTTGCTACTTGTGCGTATGGCAGACTTTCTCCAAGTGCACAGACTAAAACAAAAGAGGGCCATTGCAAAGCTTGATTGTTAAAAATAAAGGACTTTACTTAAAAAACATTTGTATTTCATGTATTATATAACTGCATTTGGCCCACAGCCCTGGATAGATTTTCATTTTGGCCCCCTCGGGGAAAATGTTAGGGCACCCCTGGTCTAAGGGTTGTAGTTTGGGAGCTGGAGCAGTTCTAGTGTGGTACAGGTGCATAAAAAATACTGGAAAAAACTGGAAAAACAGTCTGGTTTCCAGTTGAGGAAACTTAGTCTGAATAGTGGAAAAAAATAATAAAATAATACGCACTGTACAACATGTACTAGTACTAATTAGGGGTGCACCACTAGTAATAATAACAAATTAAATGTTTCTGTTTGTAATAATATTAAAAGCTGACATATTTGTTTCTTGCGCCCTCTCTGAACCTAACCTGGACCTGAACTCCTCTGCTGCAGCGRGTTTGTGTACTTGGAGTATTTTCCAATTTCAGAAAAAGAAATGTTGATTTATTTTCTAAAAACTCGTGATTCGTGTATTAGGTGAGATCATTTGTGGGTGTTTACCTTCATCATCTGCAGCACTGGACGTAGAAAACTGTGGCGTATTTTTGGCCCTCAGCTCCTCCTGACTTTATGATTTTGGCCCATGTGACAAAATGTTTGGACAGTCCTAACTCATGACAAAGGTACAGAAAAATATAAACAATGTTCTGTTTTTTAATTCCTATTTGATGTGTGGAGGTGGGTATTACAGCAACACATCTTACACAGGTTTTTACTGAAGCACATCTRAAAATAACCGTCAATAATCAAGAGTAAAATAACATCTGATTAGTTATTTAAAGGTGATAATCAGACGTAAAACTACGAAGCTATTACAAATCTGTTTATTTACAAAAGGTAATGCAGAAGAAACACTTTAATACAAACAGATTAAATCTGGTTGTAACCTGGGATACAGCAGAAAGACACAAACATTTTGTGTAAAATTAAGACTGCATGTTTTGAGGCTTTGATGTTTTATCAGTGTGTATAAAGCAGCTCAAAGTGATACTTGAGTAAAAGTACAAATATTTTATCATGAAATTATTTTGGTAAAAGTTAAAGTCTCCTCTAATATTTGAGTAAAAGTATTTAAGTATATTTTTTGTACTTAAGCATCAAAAGTAGATTTCTGACATAAAATAAAAATTGAAAGTAAAAGTAATGAGTAAAAATGATTAATACTTTATTAATCCCTGACAGAAATTCAAGGCTTCCAGCAACTGTACATTTACAGACAATATAAATAAAAATCAATCAACTAATCAAATTTACCATGTCCAGGAGGTGCAGTTYACCACGATAATATTTTAACAATAAGAAGTCAGAATGAAATAACTTTCTAATTCTTACCTTTTTATAATGTAAGTAGAAGTACAATGTCAGCTGAAAAATTACTCAAGTACAGATAAATAAATTTCTACGCAAGTACAGCATTTGTACATTATATAGTATATTATATATATACACATTCACACACACACACACACACA
>NW_013952826.1:317308-319200 GCF_001266775.1 Austrofundulus limnaeus
TATATACATACATACATATATATATATACATACATACTGTATAATGTGTGTGTATGTATAATGTGCTTCATCAGTACAGCATTTTGTACTTTATAAACTTGTTTGTAGATAAGTTAACAGACAGAACAGTGAAAAAACATTAAAAGTTATTTATTGTTGAATTTACAGATGTGTTGAAACACATGAATCCTTCATCTGAGCTCAGACATCAGGGCTACAGTCAGTTCCATCATCAGTTTCATTTAAAGCTAAAAAAAAAAAACTAAGAATGCCTGAAAGAACGAGGCGAGGCTCCGGGCCGAACACCTGGTCCTAGGAGTGGTTTGTGAGGGTCTGTGGGGGGTCCTGCTGGATCTTCAGAGAGCTGATCTTGTTGTCCAGTTCGTCCATGAAGCCTTCGTCCACAGACTCTCTGTCGGCCTCCTCCCCCCCTCCTTCAGCCTCGCTGGGCAGGAAGACGTGCAGCTGAGTGCGAGGAGGAAGAGGAGGAGCAGGAGCAGCAGGAGGAGCAGGAGGAGCAGGAGCAGCAGGAGCACGAGGACCACAGACCAGGACACAGGGCCTCCCCACCACAGACAGAGGTTCCACCTGAGCTGCAGAGACCCCCAGGTCACCGTGCAGAACCGGGTTGTGGGAGTGTCTCCTGGTGGGGCGTGGCCGGGGGCGGAGCTGGACGGGCTGGGACATGTGGAGAAAGGCGGGTCTGCAGCGGCTCTGCGGGTCACGCCCCCTGGCCGGCTCACAGCTCCTGCAGGGTCTGCTCAGTGATGGAGGGGCTTTCTGTAAGACCCCAGAGCCAGGTTGGAGAGACAGACCCTCAAACAGGAAGTCCTGGCTCGGACTGAGGAGGGACGGCTCACTGAGGCTGGAAAAACAAAGAAAAACTGTTTGAACAACATCTGGACCTGAGGAGACCAGGTCTGCAGGTTCTGGTACAGGTTCTGGATCAGAGCAGATGTTGAGGTCTTTGAGAGACCCTCAGAGTCTGTAGACCTGCTGATCCAGATAAAGTCCAAGTCCTTAGGAGGAACAGATAAACAGGAACCGGATCTGATGAGTCACATAAACCCTTGTTTAACCCGACCCACGTCAGAACTGAAGCTCCTGCAGACCCCACTAAAGACCCGACCCACATCGGAACTGAAGCTCCTGCAGACCCCACTAAAGACCCGACCCACATCGGAACTGAAGCTCCTGCAGACCCCACTAAAGACCAGACCCACATCGGAACTGAAGCTCCTGCAGACCCCACTAAAGACCAGACCCACATCAGAACTGAAGCTCCTGCAGACCCCACTAAAGACCCGACCCACATCAGAACTGAAGCTCCTGCAGACCCCACTAAAGACCAGACCCACATCAGAACTGAAGCTCCTGCACTCCCCAATAAAGACCAGACCCACATCAGAACTGAAGCTCCTGCACTCCCCATTAAAGACCAGACCCACATCGGAACTGAAGCTCCTGCAGACCCCACTAAAGACCAGACCCACATCAGAACCCGTCATCTTTCCTTTTATGGTTAYTCAAACCTGGTGGTCCGGATCACTCAGGACCCTTCCTCCTCCATGAATGGATCAGGTTTCAGAGACTCCAACACACCTGTACCTGGTCTCTGGGGGGTAGGACTGGTTTACATGAACCATCAAACACGTCAGGGAGGAAACCATTACTGAGTAAGTCCAGCCGGGCTGAGATTTGACAGGTTCTGATGGAGACATGAGTCCAGGTGAGTGAGCACCTGCAGAGAACCTGCTGAGTCATGCTGGGCCCACCTGCTGAGTCATGCTGGGCCCACCTGCTGAGTCATGCTGGGCCCACCTGCTGAGTCATGCTGGGCCCACCTGCTGAGTCATGCTGGGCCCACCTGCTGAGTCATGCTGGGCCCACCT
>NW_013952826.1:321121-322450 GCF_001266775.1 Austrofundulus limnaeus
AAAATGTAAGAAGTAAAAAGTACAGATAACTGTGTGAAAATGTAAGAAGTAGTAAAATGTAGGCTGAAAATAATTAGTCAGGTAAAGTACTGTAACCCAAAAATACTATTTGAGTACAGTAACAAAGTATTTGTACTTAGTTACTTTAAAACTCTGATGTTTACTGAGTCCTGCAACATCTTTGGGACAGATTCTCAGCCTGGATTGGACAAAAAAATGTGTTTTTGTAGCAAATTGTTCCCAAAAGTACCAATAAAGGTTTAAATAAATTAAACTACATATTACTACATAAACTACTTTATGTATTAGAAGCTGCTAAACTGGATCATTTATGTAAACAAATACAAAAATATTTTCAAGAACTACAAATTGATATAAAATCAAAATAAAAACCTTTTTCCAGATATATTTATTTTCCAGATGTATTTCTGAACCTCAGGTTTTATAAGTAAATCTTTAGTTTCAGTACCTGAGACGAGCCATGCCGCTGCGCCTGCGGGACCCTCTGCTCAGAGACGGTAACCTCAGTGGGGTCCRGGATCCGTTCCCGGGCAGCACAGAACCGGACAGCAGGGGGGTGTTCCTCTGGACGACCCCGCGGTGCCAGGACCCTCCGAGGTCCACTTCTCCACCTGTCCCCGCCATCTGCACCTGCAGGCTCACCTGGAGAGCTCCACCTGAAGCCCTCTGGTCATGATCAGATGTGGGGTGGGCCGCTGCAGGGGACCCCCCAGCCTGAACCCTGAGGGGGGTTCTAATGGACAGAACGTCCGGAGGATTGTTCTGCTGCCATCAATGATGAATGATCATTAAAGATGCAGAGCTGCTCTTCCTCCCTCTGGATCGGCTTACAGACCTGGAACAGCTGGTGTCAGGACCAGCACCTAGACCTGGACCTGAACCAGCAGGACCTGGACTCTGTCTGAGCTGCAAACTCTGGAGGTCTGTGCAAAAATTTATCTTAGAAAAGAACTAAAACATGTTCCAGGTCCAACAGGAAGTTCAATTAATGAAGTCGTTAACGAGCAAAATTAACCTTCAAACATCGTTTGACTTCAGATGGAAACCACCTGATTACATCATGTGATGTTTTTATATGTAGTATTTTATATGTAATTTAGTATTTTACATGTATTTTATATGTAATGCAGTATTTTACATGTAATGTAGTATTTTACATGCAGTATCTTACATGTAATGCAGTATCTTATATGTAATGTAGTATTTTACATGCAGTATCTTACATGTAATGCAGTATCTTATATGTAATGTAGTATTTTACATGTAGTATCTTATATGTAATGCAGTATTTTAAGTGTAATGTAGTAT
>NW_013952826.1:322701-323325 GCF_001266775.1 Austrofundulus limnaeus
ATTTTAAGTGTAATGTAGTATTTCAAGTGTAATGTATTTTAAGTGTAATGTAGTATTTTACATGTAGTATCTTATATGTAATGCAGTATTTTAAGTGTAATGTAGTATTTCAAGTGTAATGTATTTTAAGTGTAATGTAGTATTTTATATCATCATTAATGATTAAAAATATTTCCTCTGATGTGTGCATCGCTGTGGTTTCACTGAGTTTTACTTCCTTGGAACGGCTCGAGTGAGACGACTAGAACCTGACCCACATCAGGTCCGGATCGTCTTGCTGCGTCTGGGCTGGACCTCCTCCAGGGTTGACAGCCAACACTCGGGGCATCGGCGAGTTCCAGCAGAGGAAACTTTGCACCTTTAGCCTTAACTGAGCCGGCCCTGGAAGAGGGCGGGGGGAGGGGATGAACAGAGCTTCACCTGCTGCAGGTGGAGCAGGTCAAACTTTAAAACAAGTAAAACATGTCACAGAAAGAAACAAAACAACAAAAATCTCATGTTTGATCTTTTATTTTCTAACAGGAGAAGAAGAAAATATCATCTGCCCTCGGGGCTGGGAGCAGACCGCCCTCTGCTGGATACGACCAGGTACTGCAGCCAGGCCTGGAAAGATGAAGAAAAACT
>NW_013952826.1:325359-354296 GCF_001266775.1 Austrofundulus limnaeus
GATTGTTACATGTTTAAAGAGCTAAAAGGGTTATGTTTCACAGATACATATTACACATATTTAACCAAAATTTATTATTTTAATTGTAAAACCTGTACGCTAACATTAAAAAAAGCTACAATGTTCATGTTTAACCTTATTTAGAATCAATTTTATCTGTTGTCAAATATATTATTTACTGATATTAAACATGTAAAATATGGACTTTATTGAACTGTTAAGTAGCTAAACTGAAAAATATAAATTATAATGTAGACTCAATGATAGACAGTGATGTAATGACTGAGCATCAAACAAAAAGTCATGTTGCCAGACTGGCCGGTCTATTAAGACATTTTATTTCTGTTATGAGATAGATGTGTGTGTGTGTATATAAAAAAATAAAATTAAAGACTATATAAATAGACTCTATAAAGTTAATTAAATAGATTAAATAGTTAACAGTTTGAAGAGAAATTGTGCAGAAAAACAAACGTACATGCTGCTCCGTCCTCGTGRAGCTGCAGACTCAAACATGGAGATCAGATCCCAGTGAGTTTTCCTGCAAACGACAGGCTTCAGGTTTTACCTGCAGGAACAGAACAAACACTGAGAACTGAAACCCCCCTGAGGTGAAGGGTCGGTCTCTGCCGGTCTTACCGGGGTGGTCTGGAGTGGACCCTCAGCCTCCGTCAGTCTGGCGACGCCCCTGCAGCGAGAGAACGCACGATGAGAGCCTGGCAGTGATTGGTGGGCAGGTGTATGTGTCACAGGTAAGATAGTGACAGTTTGTTGTGAGTGTGTGATGCTGCAGGACATGCATTAGTGTCAGGATGAGGAGAAGTGTTATTGACACGCCTCCAACAGCGGCCGCTCGAGTCCTGAACAGACAGGAAGTAGATCCTGGGACACCTGGATCTGAACCCACACAGAGCTGCACCCTAAACTCGCGCAGACCAAGACTCGGGTCCTTCTCAGGCCCGGACTCTCACACTCCCGTTGGGAGGGGGGGGGGCAGGCGTAACGGGCCAACAGGGTGGTTCTGGCATCACACAAACAGGAAGATGATAGAAAAGTTGGCCAATCAGGAAATGGATCACAGTGCAGACGGACAGCAGCCTCCTCACAGCGACGAGCCGCCATTTTTACATCTACGAAACTTTCAACACCAGGATTGTTCCACAAAAACACAACAAACACTGTGGAGAAGAGAAAAACCCAAAGTACAGCTGAGTGCTTCTCAGGTCCTCCACGCTCAGACAGCTTGACCAGGTTCATTGTTCTGATCCAAACGGACCACACAGTTCATTCACTTAAACGTACAGAAACATGTTGCTGCTGACAGAACTGAAGAGGCCGACACAGTCACATCAGAACCCGGCCCTCCTGGTACCTGGTACCACCTCGCCCATCCTTTATATCCACAGCAGCCCAGAAGATTCAAAAACACTCCTGTCTTGGTGATCAGAGCCTCCAAAACGTTTAAAGGATTCTCAACCTTCAGGTTTTATTGTTTCTAATTTATTTAAAAAACATCTCCTTATGGTTCCCCTGACTCACTTTAAGACCAGTGGTGACCGGTTCTTCTCCTCTGTGGCCCCCAGGTTCTGGAATTAACTCCCTTTTAATCTGCGCTCCCTTGATAACATTGTCTCTTTAAAGACACTCCTAAAAACGTAATGTTATGCAAGACTACAGCCCCAATGACCAGGTCTAAAACCCACAACACTGATAAATATATAGAATAAATCAAAATAAAAAACTTTTCTAAAGCGTACTCCAGTAGACTGACTCAAACACGGGGAACAGATGCTGAAGTCAGTGCAGAGCAGGTCGAGGAGGAGACGAAACATGAACAGGTTCAGAAACATGATTAAAAAAAATGAATCAAATTAGAATTACGAAAATAAATTTGCTCAATGGAAACACGTCAATTAGAGCTGGAAAGCCTCGATAAGACGCCGACGTCTCCTCTGATGATAAGSGCTAACATCTAGGGATGTCCCGATACCACTTTTTCACTTCGATACCGATATTACAACTTTGAGAATTGACCAATACCGATATTGACCCGTTACCATAACAGTACAAGTCACACACTTTTACCTATTTTGTAATGTAAAATCTTAGAAAAATCTTGATCAAGTCAAACAGTGAAAAAGAGTAGGTATGAGAAAAACTGACCCATTTATTTTTAACCAATGGATCACATACATTTTAAACTGAAGAACATTATACAATTTAATAAAATAAATTATAATACCCTGAAAAAAATAACATAATAAAAACAAAATGTACTTTTAAAGTGTAAAATAATTCAAAATCACTCCAGTTATTTTTTTTTAATCATCTGTCAGCCTGATACTGCTTTATGGTGGAAAAAAACTGAAGGTGGGGACAAAACAAAATCCCACATTATTGTCTGTTCAAAGTTAAGAGTCCACAGCTCCAATTTTACTGACTGTAACTAAAACAATGTGATCATTGCACTTAATCTTCACTCAAACAAGTGTAAACAGATTAAACATCACTCTAATAACAAGAGCAAAAATAAATAGTAAGAATTAGTCAATTATTTAAATTGATAACTATCTTTCTTACTGCTGCATTTTCTGAGCATCATGTGGAGATCAGCCTCTCACTCCTGCAGGGAGCAGTTTTTATCACTGCTCTCGTCATGTCGCGCTTATATTCCAAAACAAAAGCTGCACTCTCCTTTCTTCTGTCAATCAATCCCAGAGCTAATCCACGGGATGTCAAAACTGTAAGCGTGCTGTCCTCGCTTCTGCCAGTTTAGAACCACCGACMGGACCAGAGAGGAGGTTCTGAAACAGCGCGGCTGTGTGCGGTCACTGGATCGAGGCTGAACGAACCGGGTCGAACCGCAAAGCTGCTGCCAGGGTGGAGAGTAGTTGTCGCTCCGGTTTAAAACGTTCACGGTTCTGTGTTCCCCCTCGGAAAACTTGTGCATGACAACTTTGCACTTAGCTGCAACTCTGTTTCTGATGACAATAGAAAGTTCTGCTGACATTCTTGCTAACTTGTTAGCGCAGCATGTTGTTGTGATCACGTAACCGCTACAAGCTGGATCCAAGCGCTGCTGGATAGAAACACTGGAGCGGAGTCAGTGAACTGCTGGAACGGACTGCTAATATYGGAGCGCTTATATCGGACATTTTTATTGCAGGCCGATAAAATCTGATACTCATTTTTTGGCTGATATCGGACCGATATCCGATATCGGATTCGGATCGGGACACCCCTACTAACATCATGGTAGCAATATGCGGTRCGTTGACATCCATCGCCGCCATGTTTGTAATGACTTATCGCGAAAACAAACACTCACGTGTGACTTTAATAGCATTTCTTACATAATGGAAACCATTGCGAAACTGTGTTTTCGACACTAACAGAATATCGACAAAGGTCTGCACAYATTTACAACGAAACGCAGCTAAATTGTCAAAACCAACTCTAGACAGAGATGCTGCTGAGCCAATTAGCTGACACTTCTTTTCCTACATTACATGCTAAAACACTCAAACGAGCGCTCACATCAGCTGCCATGTTTCCATTTAATTTAGACGCAAAATTATTAAAAATGTTGCAAAAAAAGTGTTTCAACAGCTTCGGAGCGAATCAATAAGTGTAATTACATCAGACGTCGACGTTTACACATGGCTGAAGTAAACAGGAAGTAAACTCACAAGAATACATCTAAGGACAATAGAGACCTTATCAGGAAATTTGTAATTATTCTGTCATATCAGCTAGTGTTGATGTTACATGCTGTCTGGAGACGTACCATTATTTGACACCAGGAACAGCTGATAAATGTTCACTACAACAGAACTTAAAATCAACAAATTTCCATCTCCSCTTTAGGTCATTAACTCTTTCGGAAAATCAAAAAACCTCAAGCAAACTTTTTTTAAATTTTGCATCCACCTTTCCTAACGTGATACTTCAAAATGTGAATAAAAAAATGTTGATGGAAACACAGCTACTGAACACAAGATCCCTCCAACAAACATGGAGCGGTTAGGATAACGACCGAAGCTGTTTTAACAGTTACTGAGCGACGTCTATGAACCTCTTTCTTCTGCCTGCTAATAAATCAGAATTTATTCATCTTCTTTAGGTTTTTATATTTCAGAAACTCGGTTTGTCTAACAGTTAACCTGGGTTCCTGTTAAAATACAACAACTACAGTTCGGCTCGTGTCTTTTTACTCCAAAAGATGATAAACCATTTATTGTTCAGCACTCATCTTTATAAAAAGTGTCAGAACTATGAAATAGCCCAGAAATAAAAACATGCCCACAGAAGATAAAAATCAGAAGAGTCTGATGAGTAAAAAGTGAAAGGTTACGATGCAAAGAGGAACACGGTCAAAGGTAGTTATTGTTTGAGTTTTGTTGTTTGCAGCACAGAACCTGCCTGTCTCCACTAATCACATGAAAGCTGAACATTTTATTTTGGTTTTGGTAAAATAACCAAGAAATTACTCAGAGTTTGCATGTTTCTAAACCAAAGTGACTCAGTCATTCATACATGTTTTGTGCAAACCCACACACACACACACACACACACACACACTGCAAAGGCAACAGCTGCATTTCCAGCAACACAAAGAGCTTCAGGAACAAGGTTCTGCACTGTGAATCCATGCTTTGCGTGTGATGCCAGAAGCCCTCAGCGCTGACAGAGGAGACAGAGAGGTCCTGAGTAAAGCACAACTTGTATCAGAAACATGGATGGGACACTTACCTTGCTGCTTGGGCTGATCTGTGTAAGCATACCTCTTGCTGCAGGCTTTACTGTCCACTGCAGAACTACTCATCGTCAAAGTTACCCAACTGCAGGGGGGGAGCATTACGCTGGCAGGGGGGCAGCCTGGCTCTGACAAGCTGGCTGACAGCAGATAACGTAGCTCGGGTGCCCAAAGACAAGAACACTCAACCACACAGACAACACAGCACCCCTGCTTCAGAGGTTAAAGAGCTCCTGTCTGAGGGTCGGGTGCAGACCGGAGCAGACACACTGGGGTGCAATCAGATAAAAAGCTTGCTTCTATGTGCATTAAAGTGTCAACTTAGAGGTCTTCCTCCAAGTTCCTGACAACAGCGAATCTAAACACCTCGTGCATTAAGGTGAAGCCGAGGAGAAGCAGGACGGCTGTTTAAAGCCTCAACAAATCCTGCAGGATGGTTCTGCACGGGGTCTATTCTTTAAGGGTTTCTGCCATTCTTTGATTTTAGGAGCCAACCTGTAGATGTGGTCAACTTCAGGATCAAAACTCTGACCTGTAGACTGCACAGATAAATACTTTCAATCATGATTGAACAGTTTGGTTAAGTATTTAAAGTACTTTAGTTAGAGTACAGTGTGTTTGATGTGCCTCAAGGAGGTCTAAATAATATATCAGGAGCTGTGTCCTAATTCAGGAACTGGGTCTTTCCAAGGTATAGGTCCACTAATATCAATATATTAGTATTACAATTGTCATAAAACAACAACAATGATCTTAAAAGGTAATAATTGAAGAACTAATGGACCTGCCGTAGTAAACGTCTATACAAATGATAAAAGCATTAACACAGCTGCTTGAAACTTAATGTTTATACTACCAGATTTTTATTTAAATCTGTATAGGGTTGGGCATAATCGTATCATGTGCAATTAATCGTCAGAAAGACAATCGATTAATTTTTGGCAGTTGACAATTAATACGATTAATGCCACCTGGCAGACCAACCGCTTGGTGTTCCTCTCAGATTCAAATATGACCAACATTAAAAAAAATTGTGTAATTTATTTATCTATCAACACAATTTAAAGTTTGATGTATAGCCTGAAGTCTGTAATTTTGACACAATTTGGAACAGATTTTTACTAAGAGACAATTTTCTCCCTATAAATTAGTCATGTGACTAGGATTTAAGGGTGTCCAGGGACTCTGGGGGATTAATTGTCAAATTAATCGTTATCGGCTAAATACCACAATTAATTATGATTAATTTTTTTGCCAATATTGCCCAACCCTAAATCTGTACTCCTCTCTCAAAGCTCTGGTCGGCCCACAATGCATTATGGGATATGGTGGTCCAAGAAGGACCCACCAGACCATCCCTCAAATTGGGGAAAAAGGACACATTCGTCGGCCACATCAGAGGAGTCTTTGAATTGAGACAGCCTTCAACGCAGCGCTGTRACGTTAGCGGCCGAAAGATTCAGCCTCTGGAGGACGAAGACCCTGAAATTGGACTCAGCCTGTGTCGAAGCTGTTTTTTTTATTTTCTGTTAAGTTTGTGATTAAATCAGTCTAGAGTTAGACTTGTGTTTTTACATTTAACCTCTGCTGGATGTTGAATATTTGACATCTGATTATTTCTTTTCACGCTTCATGAAAAGCCGACAGCCGAGTCGTCACAAAGTCTATTATTTGTTAACAGGACAACCTAACATTAAACATAACTTGAAGATATAACCAATACCAGGGTGTGTGTGGATGGGTGTGTGTGTGTGTATGTACGGGGGGGTCCAGTACTTCAATATTTCCACTGGTACAATAAATCTAATGGTTTCATTGGAACCAGAGCTAAATACCAGTCTGTACTTTCAATCAAGACACAAATTTAGTGTTTTGTGTCAAAATATTCATATAAATTAAATATATAAACTTTACATTTCTCATATTTAGGTCATTGCTACGATCCTGTTTGAATTAAAAAGACAAAATTTTCATTGAACATGTCTTAAATCCTCCAAAGACAATCCACACACAGTTAGAAATAATCTTTAAAATAAAAAATGAAAAAAAATTGGCCTGAGCTTCAGGCTAAGATTGTGGAATATCTTGACCAACGATTATAAAAATGCTGATTCGATTCATTTATTTGGCAGAATTATAAAAGTTAGTTTGTTGAAGAGATATGAAATACTGCATTACTGTATTTGTTCATGTATAATACTAGAAATTTCACCCTAAAAATCATCCATAAAGTGTGTGTGTGTGTGTTGGGGGGGGGGGTATTATACTCAGGTTATTGATGAATAGTCTTATGCTTTTTAAGCTCAAAAAATGATTGTATTATATTCAAGATTGTATTATACATGAATAAATACGGTAATATGTATTTATACAAGCTGATATGTGGGTGAGTGAAGTTTTTTCTTATGCTGATGAAATAAGGGGCATTTTTTTCTGCTGCTTCCTTTAATTTTATGAGATTTGTTTTTATTTTTTTTTGTATTGAAATTTGTTGAATTTTTTAAGTGATTTTCCAACCGGTGCCATAACAACACTGGACCTGATTAGAATACAATCATACCATCTGTTCTCTGATTTTAGTTCATCTGTGTTCAGGATGAAAGGGTTGCGGGAAGGTTTGTGTCCAAAAAAAAAAAAAAAAAAACTTGCCTGTTTTAATAATTTTCAAAAAGAAAAGGTTTCGAAGGAGCAGCAATAAAACTGTCCAGTGAACACGGACTCATCAGGAAGTTCAAACCTAACTCTCAGTTTCCAAGTCAGCAAATTTTTTTTTTTTTTTTTTTTTGTGATAGAAACTCTGTTTACCAAAGTTTTAATTTACCAGACTGTGCCGTTTGTGGCCATTTTCCTCTGAGCCTATGGCAGATATGTTTCTGTAGTTTTGGTGGTTTGAGTGCTTTACACCCACAGGCCAGTTATAACAAACACAAAATGATCTCCAGAAGCAAATAGTTGGAAAGGTTGGCTGAAAAGTGGTCTGTGAAGTTGACACGTCATGTTAACATATCTTAAAAAAGGGCCACTTGTCTGATCATATTTGAGTATTTATGTTATTTGTAGCCACGAGGTGTGTGACCCAACTGAGCCACAAGCCAAAGCTGCAGACAAGGAGGATGTCTCTATAGGCGTCCAAGAGACACCCAATCAGAAAACAGGATGCCGTTTAGGAAAAAATAACAGGAGCCTAAAAAGACCACTGTCTGAAAACAAGTAGGAAAGTGCTGCTCAATTTACACAAAACTAATTCAGGTATGATTGTCAAAATGAAATAAATTACTAATAAAAAGATATTCAAAAACTAGAAATACAGATAGTATTCAGAGTTTGCAAAAAGTGAAAATAAAATCCATAAAAGCAGCACAATGGTTCTATAAGAACACTGACTCCATATTAGTCTGAAATCCAACAAAAAGTACAAATCTGTCCAGTAAAACTGAATTAGATGAATAAGTCCGTTACTTAAAGGGGAAAAAAAAAATCAGGTCCACAGTGATTGGGCTGGATATGATTCTTTAAATATATTATTAATGAGGGAAAATTCATAACTCTTTATATTCTGCCAAAAGCTTTAGTCATTTGTGCAAACTAATCTCTTAAAACAAAAGTTCATGCCATGAAGCAACAAAAATGAATACGTTTTCTGGAAAATGACCATTTTTACACACAAAGAAAAAAATAAATATATAAAAGTGCTACCAGGACCTCTGTGACCGTTTCTCTTTGACCAATCTGCTCTAACAGAAGCTACAGACTCAGAGACTCTTGGTCTGGAAAGATCCTTTCATTGTCCAACATCCTAAAGGTGGTCAAACCTGTTAAGAAACAAGCAAATTGTACACAAAACCAACAGACAGACATTACAATATTCAGATTTACATTTAGATTAAACCAATAAACTACAAAAACTATATTCATTACAGCTAATGTTCTAAAAAAATAAAAATGTGTTGTGAACAAAGTTTTTAAGACATACCTGGGTACCAGGTGGGTTCTTCCTACTTTAATTTGTTGTTATCACAAAATCACTTCCAAAGAAAGCATTTCGTTCAGGATGCCCAAACCTTTTAGTGCTATCCAGATGTTAGCTTAAAAATGTTTTCTGTAATAAACTTGTATAACTTGACTTAAAATTTTAATATGAAAACAGAAGAATTACAACTTCTGTAAGTAAATGTGTGTGTACTGCACAGACT
This sequence comes from Austrofundulus limnaeus, assembly GCF_001266775.1. Lineage (NCBI taxonomy): Eukaryota > Metazoa > Chordata > Actinopteri > Cyprinodontiformes > Rivulidae > Austrofundulus > Austrofundulus limnaeus. The sequence goes on from NW_013952826.1 coordinate 334,309, forward strand.
AGGTTTATGGCTTTAAAAGCCACAAACCTTAATGTCTAATTATTTGTGGAGTACCACAAGGCTCCATGTTTGGCCCCATATCAAAGTACATTATTGTTGTGCTGATAAACTTATGCTCTGCACAAATCAGTTAAAATCTATGATGTTTTATAAGACTTGCTAAAAATCGTAAATGTACAAACTTAGATAAAAATAAGACATTTTGATCCAAGTTGAACAAGTTATCTTGGCTTTTACTGGACAAACGTTAATGTGTAATATTTATATACAAATATCTCTTCCCCCCCTTCTAGTTGATACAGTGTTCCTACAGCTTAAGGTAAGTTAAATTTAAAACTTTAAGATTTCTTTAATGCCACTTGAAATTACATTTAAGACCAACTTCACAATAAAACACAAATGAAAAAAAAAAATCCAGGTAACATCAATTTTTCCCAAATGTTTTATTTTTTAACACAAAACTAGCTGTGAAAAGCATTTGGTAAATGATTTTTAAAAAATAAATGTTTACAATTATATTAATATTTGAGACAAATTACAATCATCCTACTTTTAATGTGTTAAAATTTAAAGACCTCTGAAAGATCGATTTAATACATTAAGGCTAATTAAGGTCTTCTTTTTGGTTTATGAATTCAATGCCTTTTAAGAATAAGGATCCGTGGGAACCCTGTGATACTTGTTTCAGGTTTCCATTTATTGCTGACAGAACACTGATTACAGTTTATAATCTGTGCAGCACATTGACTTGTCTTAAATAATAAATTAAATCTGTGGGACATAAATGTGACAAAATGTATTTAAAACTTCAGCCATGACTCAACCACTGTCACCTAAATGACTTCAGAATTAAACTGCTGTTAAATTGCTGAGGCAAGTTACATTCAGGAACGTGAAATATTTAGATATTTCTCACAAATAAAGTAACTTTGCTTACTTCAGAAGCTGGTAATGTCCACACTGCTGAAAGATTTTGTTATGGTCACTTATCAATGAAACTTTACCTCTATGGTTCGCAAACATATATATAAAAATAAAAACTAGTTTGACTAATTAAAAGACACCAGCTACAAGCCCACACTCCCATCTACTCACAAGCTACTATCCAGTCAGTTCAGTGTTTGGGTGTTTTAGCTAAAGTATTCCATGTCCACACTACGCCACAACTTCCTCCAACTAAAGATGTTCACACCTGTTAAAGAAAAACATGTACACAACACAAACACGCACAACATTTGAGAGGAACAACTATCATGTCCATCACTATTATTCAATTTATCCAGTTTATTTAGTATTCTGTGGTGTTTTGGTGCCATGAGATGGGATAAATAAACTTTCTTGTGGTGAAAGAAATAAAGATGTATTTAATTATTGTTGGTCATGTTTTGATTCTGATACAAAAATATGTGAATTTGTGATGTTATCATCAACTTTATGGGAACAAAAGTCAGTAAACCTACAGTGAGAGTGCAAAGTCTATGAATTATATGAAAATGACCAGAATTAGTTCTCAGAAAAACATAATGAATAAAGAACAAAGCACCAGGATCTGGTCTGCTSGACAAATTAAAAAATAAAATAAAATTCAGAATGCAAATCTATTTCAGAAGATATAAGCATCCCACACAAAAAAATGTAAAGGTAAAAAAAAGAAAATGCAATTACTTAATACAAGATTACTTACTGTCTTTCTGTCTCTTACCACACAACTGTGACAGAAGCTGCCATGGTTTGTGAATGTCAGAAGACATCCTGAGACACTTCCACTGAAGCATCAACAGGACTGAACTTTAGTTGAGCCAGAGGAGGCAGGAGAATCAACGTTATGGTGGAGGGTGAAGGTGAACCAAGAGAGAGGCAGTTCAAAACCTAGACACAAACTGTCCAACAATCAAAACCATACCAAAAWTTACTGGTTGATCTGTTTTCAGCTTTGAAATGAAGCTCGTCTTTTAGTCCGTTTCTGTGTTAAATCCAAAACACAGAAAACTCAGTTTTTATAGTTTGTGTGCTGTGATGAAATGTAGGATTGTCACTACTGCAGGATCAACATGTTTCATGAAGTCTGCAATATGTAACCAAACTGTGGGATGGTGTTAAAGCTCATCCACACCAACAATCCCTCTAAAAGGGCTGTGTTATGAATTTAATATCATGTTATGYCATTCCTGRGAGCAGCTGAGATGGTAGGAGGTTCCTAAAGATCTAGAGGCCTGTTTCAATGAGTTTAGACAGACTATGATGATGAAAAATCTAAKTGATTTTTGATAAATACATCGTTTTCGTAACTGAAGGTAATAGTTACTTGATTGTGGTGAAGAATTGAGCTCTGTGCCTGGATGTGCTGTCCCAAAATAGATGATGATGATGCAATGACTGCAGGAATGAGCTTCCTGTGTGTCAAATAACCAGTCAATAAAACACAAATAAAACTGCAGTTATATATTTACTTACATATTTGTAAACCAGAAGCTCTTATCACCTGAGTCTTAGTTTCTTGTCTTCTTGCAGGTCCAACATGTGTGTAGCATTTTTGGGTTCATTTCTGGTTTTTAAAATCCACAAAWGGATTGATATTTGGAAAGAGAGACACAAGATGTTGTTTTCATCCAGAGTAGATTCAGTACTCATATGATCCGTCCCAGTTAAACCTCAYTGAGAAAGTGTTTGAGATCCAAGGTTACTGCAGCCACGACGCCCAACTAACTTCCTTYAGATACAAAGTTTGTTCTGTWGGTATTCAWTAYCCCAAAGTTAGTAACTGATCATGACTACATTTACAGGCAGGACTGTATGAAAAAATAACTATTTAACAGAATAACCAGGTGCAAAGACAGTGTGATACATCTACTATAAATTACTAAGAATAAGCTGCTTGACAAACACTGCTAGTTTACTGTCAACAAGCAGAGTAAAGATGGGTTTAATCAAGGTAATACTGAACAGATTACCGTATTTTTCGGACTATAAKCCGCGACTTTTTTCCTGAACTTTGAACCGCGGCTTATACGTGGATTTTTTTCTTCAGCCACCAGGGGGCTCTTATGCTCCATTTGCTTCAACCACTCRCTTCAAAAAAAGAAAAAAAGAAAGAAGAAAAAAGCGATCCTTCCAGAGCCGACTGTTGACCAGGAAGCAGCGATTTAAAGATAGTCAATGGCCAAAAACTCATAAAAGGGGATAAAACAGACATTTTTCATGGTGGAATCTAACTGATAAAAACTTTAATCCAGGACCAGTTTGTGGATAAACGTCGAGTGAAGAGCTGCTGAATTTTGTTTTCCTCATTGCACTCCCCGGGGAAGGAATCCCATGCAGTGACGTATGCTGGAGCGGGAGGGCTTTCCCAGCAGATCGGCTCGGGGTTTCTCGGGGGAACTATGAAAGGTCAGTGCGAAAACAAACGCCGAACAATCACGTGACGGCGCGTCGACCGGTCRACAGCTGAGCGACCATACTGCCAGCTTAGCCAGAGGTGTAGCGCCATTTTGTTTTAGCTAGTAGCAGACACGACACGACGGATCTTCGACAGACATGATATTGGACAGTATGTGGGCCCACATCATGGATTCGGTGAAAGCAGCCATCAAGAAAAACTCAATTTCTGCTTTGTTCCTGGAGGTACAAAGTTTTTGCAACCCCTGGACATCAGTGCATTTAAAGCAGCACTCAGGGCTGAATGGGAGGCTTGGATGACTGACGGGGATAAATCATTCACAAAAACTGGCCGAATGCGAAGAGCGTCATTTCCTGATGTCTGCCAGTGGATCCTAACAGTGTGGAGCAGAGTGAATGAGTCCACCATCACCAATGGGTTCTGAAAGGCTGGACTGCTACGTGAAGAGGACACCACAGCTTCAGAGCCAGCATTGCACTGAACAGATACTGCTGTGTGACGCAGCTTGTCTCAGCTTGTTTAACTCCGACACTGAAGAGGAGGACTTCGATGGTTTCAGTGCGCCGGAGGACGATGAATGAGACGCTTTGTTGGACCAGAAACTGTTAAAGAAAACTAACAAAATAAGGTCAGTTAAATGAACCGTATTCCTCCGAACTTTAATTCTTAAAGGTTTGCTTTTTATGTTGAATTCACTTTGACGGCAAATTTGGGTGTACTGKTTTTTTTTTWWKKTKGGRGKKSSRSYTWWWRKYCSGKKSSGSYTWWKKKKTWAWKKTYSSSGKTTTTTTTTTTTTTAAATGGCGGGTGCGGCTTATAGTCCGAAAAATACAGTAATCCTTTCTGCAACCACGTTACAAACTTCATKACAAATACAGAGAGGTTCAGAGATTGCTCAACACTCAAAATGCTGATTCCTCAAGTGTTTGCTCTYTGTTGGTTAGAACTCAGAGCAGGAAGGAAATGAGGTTAACTCTTCAGAGCATCAAAACAATGCCCTATTCTGTCCAACACCTTTACCTCAGTGACGCCTCAGGGATGGCTTAACTAATCAACGCTTTCTTCCACAATAATGCCTAAAGGCTAGATACTGATGCATTAAAAWATATATATATATAATCCCAGTACATAAATGCATGTTTCACACAGCTGAGAATAAGTTCTGTTGATGTGCAGACATCAGGTTTTAAAGAACTGATCTGCTGTTTTATTAAAACACAAGCAAAGCAAAAATGTATGTTTTAAAAAGGCAATTAATAAGAACGGAAAGTTCGACCGCACCAACACAATAAGACCTGTTAACATACTGAGCTGCATGTAAACGTAGTCATTTTACCCCAACACACTTTATAAATCATGTTTGTGACGGTTCTGTGAAAATGAGTTCATAAGAAACTAATGTGAGAGCAACAATCAGAAACAAGTCAACAAGGTTTTATTCAAATAAATAAGATGGGAGGAAAAGTCTAGTTTGACATTCAACGCAGATTTTCAAATACCAGCTTTGTGAATGTGGTCTGCCACTTTAAGAGTCAGCAGAGYGGTGACTGCGTGCCGTTTGTCCTGGTGAAGTCAACATACCATCTTYAATAATTAGTTTTAAACATTTAGTTAGTGTGTTATTCTTAGTGTATTTTGATGTGTAAATTGTATGTATTTAATGTTTAAAAATGTCCAACCAGGGACTGGAGTTGAAAACTAGCTGTAACTATATACTCTGTGCAATGCATCAGACATGCTCTGTTCTGTTTGTGTGCATGGTCCCTGCCAAATAAACTAATACCYGGTAAATAAATTGTGATTCACACGCTTTTCAAATATTGCTTTTCTATGGAGTAGGCTTGGGCGGTATCAAACTTTTGTTACTTGGTATCAACGTGTGTAAAAATGACTGAGTCACAGGAGGTGAAGGTCCAGATTTTCACAAGGCTGCCGTGAAAACTGGGACGTCAACATTTGGGGCTCTTTGAGAAGAAGGCCCATAACATTACTGAGGCGTGTTCTGATTTCAGCTCAGGGTGAACACAAACCCTCGCCAGTAATTTAATCATTAATACTTGATGCTCACATCCATCTTTATAACTTTTGAAATGTTATAAACAAGAACAAAATCTAGACTGACAAACTGAATGATGTGTGCAGCCTGTGGGGAATTTTAAAAATTCAAAGGTGCACAACAACACGGGTGCAGAGGCAGCACAACTGAGGCACTGTTGGTGYACGTACCCTCACATCGAACAACGCTTCTACACGGGAAGAGACAACACACTTCATTCATGAACATTCAGATGTCAGACATGAAATCACGCGAGACTTCTTGAAATATCGCGAGAATTCAGATCTCAGAGGAAATTTCTCACGTGACCTCCACAGAAACGTGAGTTCAGAGTTTAACATTTGAGACGAGGAAGAAACAATGTTGATCATTTGTGGACGACTTTAAACTGAGGAAAAATAATTTAAAATGACTTAACGTCTAGCTAACTTTCTGCTGAGTTATGATAGATTGTTTTTTTTCCCTCCGTGCTTATGTTTCTTCGCTTTCTGAGCTGGTTTGTTCTCAGCTGAACCACACGCTGTGATATTGGGCCAAAAATATCCAACATGTTGAATGTCCCCGATTTGACATTGGGGCAGTCCCGACGTCCTTCTGTGCCGACTAGATCACTCTCAGATTGTCTTTAGAGTCATCACCATAATCTGAGCATTCTTAAGATTATCAATGGGAACGATTATCCTGCCGTGTCTTGAAAAGATGGTGCTGAGTGACAGCTTCAACAAGCCACGGTTTTAAGTCAAACAAACAGCTGGACTCTGTGTGAGGCATCTCTCTAACTAATACGCATTTAAATGCTCACAAGCAGCTGTTTCTCCATTAATTGCTATTTAATCAACACGCCACAGATCACTCTGTACCGTACATCGCAGTATTTTCTAAAAGTTATACGTATATGTAAATGATCAATACCACCCAACCCTACTGGAGATTTTGTTTCATCTGTGCTAACGATGGACAAAAGGCTGYGATTAATCAGGTTTTTAACGTGTTATTGTGCACACTGTGAGGACCGACAACGTATCAGTGTTTTTGTAAACTACAGTAACTTTAATTGCACTGCAGCCCCGTGTTCAAAAACCTGCTTGCTTTAGTTGTTCGAGACGATACGGTGTTCAGTTTGTGTTGTACGTGTTGCATGTCCACATCCAAAGACTTGTTTTCCATTTCATTTGTGCCAACGACTTGCCGTAGCATCAGGGTTAGTTTAACTTAAAGAATAAAATGTTGAAAGTTTGTCCTGATGGAACCAGTGTGCCTTTATTATAATCATGCTTCAGCTCCAAACGTATGGCACAAAACACAGCCATAAGAGGATCAGAAAGTTACAGTTTTCATTTCACGACGGTTCACAGATAATAATACATCTAGGAGAACAGAAAGGATACATGTCAGAAAGAACTGATCACACCATGGTGACCTTTCCTACACTAATCACATCACTAAATTAAAAAAAGAAAAAAAGTTACTGACTTAATTATAAAACCAGTCATCTGAGTGACTAAAATGCTGCAACAGTTTCAACTGAAATACAAGAAAAAGGACTCAATGTTTGTCTTGAGCATCTGTACAATGTGTGCTGCCTGAAGCATCAAAGAGCAGCTTTTAAAAACGGGCTTTCTTAAGAGGACCCTCAAACTCCTCGCGGACCCTGCTAAACCCAGGGGCGCTCGCACCCATCGCTCTAGAACCGCYCTGGCCGAAGCGCTCGTTGCGCTGTTGGCGGTCAGTTTGCAGTGGGGCAGAGAGGGAGGAGGAATAAGGTTTGAGACGGGGGTGGGAGGGGGTCAGTGCACGTGCAGCGCACAGTTCATGTCCATGTAGAGGAGGTGTGTGAACGTGTAGCAACAGAGGTGGGTTTTAATATCGTGAGCAGGTTTACAAAGCAACCAGCAGGAGACACATCCGAAGAAAGCGATCGATCCGTTAGAAGGTCCACAGGTGCCACAGGTTACATACGGAAAAGGAAGAAAGGGTAATGTTTTCGTTAGTCTGCGCTCGTCTGTCATGTCCTGTTCTCCAGTACATATCAAAGCTAGCTTAAAGCTACAGCTCATGAGGTCAGCATGATTAAACGCAGACCAGTCACTGATGCTTTTTAAATATGGCAACAGATAAATGGCTAAGACTATGTGGAGGCATTTACTGAATAAACACATGGAGTATATATAAGTCTTTAGGCATTAGAGGGTAAACTTGTATCAGTATGTAAAAATATTTGGTCAATATAACAGGAAACAGATCCTGTGTTTAAACTGATCAGCTGTCAAACAAAATACAAAAGATTAGATTAAAGAATTATGTTTGATAAATGTTCAAGTTGTCTTAAATGTGTCGACACTGAGCAAAGTTAAAGATACTCATTGCAAAGTGACGAAGATCGTTCAAAATAAACCACACTTTATTTTTACTCATCAATGGTCAACATATTCTGTGTGTTTGTTCACCGACAAACAGCTGAAATGACAGGAAATGTTAAGAATTTAGAGTTTAATGAAAGAGCCCTTCAGGATGGTCTTGACAGATCATGTGTTGCTTCTAAAGAAAATATTTGGTTTGGTTTCATATTTTGCAATAAGTACCTTTAAATTCAGCTTCAAATTCACCTTTAAAAGACTTCTTGTTATGCTCTTTAAATGCCAAATACATGAAAACCAACATAGAAATGTGTGTTTAAAGCAAAGAGATGTTGTGGTTTGCAGTACGACACAATGAACATATCACCCTGAAGAGAAAAAAGCCATTTGACGTTAAATATTTATTTATCTCAGAGTAAATTTACTCTGAATTAGTCAAACTTTAGAGATGCACCGATTCATTTGCTTAATGTTTTCTGGGTCAACTTCAAAAGTCATTTATAGATTGTTACAACAAAACAACAAGCCGTCCAAGTTACTAAGCAAAGTATTTTCTGCTACCTGCAGATAGTTCCTGTGTAATTCTACAAACCAGTTTGTGTTCAGAGACCTTTCCCCAGTAACTTGAAACCCATAAACCAGTGGTTCCCAAATGTCATTAAAATCTATAATCATATTTTTCATCATTTTATGACTGTTTAGGAATAAAACCTCAGTACAGATGCAAAACATCTTTGACGTGAAAGTTCTGAATCGAATTTCAAATGTCAGCAATGGATTTCAGTAAAGTTCATTAAAACAAAGTAGAGGAACAAGAAGGGCAGAGCTTAGATACACAACAGATATAAATATTAGAGTTAGATGTGTGTGGAACACAGAGCAGCTCTGTTAGTCTGAGTTGCAGGTTTAACAGCACCTCCTGTTACCTTTGACACTTATATCAACTCTAAAGAGAGTACAGATGACTATGACTTGTTTTTTTTTTTTTTTTACACGCTGAGGGGCATTATTAGAGCTTTTAGCTTCGATGATGAACGTTAGCCTGGCAGCCTGCTACTCCAGGAGAAACTCTATGATTGTCATATTCTATTTCATGATACTGTATCAATTCTTCAAAGCACTGCACCGATTTTGAATTAAAACCAGATAACATTCAGCTTAATGCCCGCGTGCCATTTTTGTTTTGTTTTATTTTTTCTGTTCAACCTGTGTCCGTGTGCAATGCATCAGAATTGAYGTCTAGGTCCTCCTCTTTCGATTGACACCTCATTTGACCAACAAGGTTCAAGTATCGGCTGTCCAGAGCCAATAATACATGCGAAGTGACCAACTTCCGGTTTCCGTCATCCTGGGCTTGATTGACTGTAGWTTTGGCCAGTCAGCTCCGAGCTTCGATCTGATGCCACAGCTGTGTAGCCAATCACCGTACCTTTCATTTGGTKTATATATTGAGGGGGTGGGAACTTTGTTTAGTGACGGATGAGGTAAACACCGAGTAGGTCACCATATTTAGACAGTCTTGCTACGCTACCAAAGAAAGGTACGCTCACAGGAAAACGTTTCTTTCCATCGTTTTTGTCCAGTCAGCTGACTAAACCTGCTGATAATAAATATATTTTCATCGTAAGTGTTTCGAGTGCTTCAAGACATGGAAGAGTGGTTTTTGTGGCCAGGAGAAGTATTTTGTTTGGATAAAAACACTTCCGGTCGGCCATTTTGAGTCGCTAATTTCGTCATATTTGAGGACAAATATGCATCAACTGTGAGTGAAAAACAAATATTTGTTCGCTGCTGGTGGTTTTATAAGCTGTGTGGAATGTTAATGCTCTGAAAGAAATAAGGATATATTGGTTTATTTCTGAACATTAATATATATATTTTTAATTTAATCATGCTGTGAGTAAATATGGATTGTAGAATATGTTTTGTGGGGTTTTATCTTTAATTTGAGCCCAAAGTGAAGTCCCTGTGTTGAAGCATGTAGAAATTACAGTGTTTTAGACAAAGTATACAGTTTGGACATGTTGTACAAGTGTACAAATATGCAAATGAGACATGCTGGATTGTACTGTGTGTCAAATATTCATATTTTACACTACTGTTACCAAATTTGAACTGGTAATAGTTGGGAATTAATATTTTAGCCCAGTAAAAATTGTATGATCTCATTCTCTTCATGTTCTGTGATACTTTATTAATAAAAAAAATAAAAATTTAGGGAGAACAATATCTTGATTTTTGTGTATTTTACTTCAATATACTAAATACAAGTTACAGTTACAAAGAATATGACTGATGAAGTAAAAAATTCACATTATTAGCTTTAAAAAGAGACCAAGCTTGTGAATTTACTCTACAGGGTTCAAAAGCAGTACTTCATTTAATTTGTGTGTACTTTTTAAGGCATTTTATGGTATTTTAGGCCTGAATGTTAACTGGTTTGGACAGATGTTGTAAAAACTGTAAAATAAAAAAGCAGTTCTCATCGTTGTTCTGTGTTCTTCTGCCACTGTACAGCCTAGTAAACATCAATGTTGAGTTGTGTTTACAAGTCCTATTTAATCTGTGTTTTAGAACCCCAGTGGAGTTCTAATCATAATTTTGGGAACCACAGCCTTAAACGGTCCAAGTTACAAAYMCTTGTATAAAGTTATGCCAAAACTAAGGTTTTAACGCCACCATCACAGACCCCACCCATGATATGGTTTCATACAGACAGTAACACAGAAATGCAAATTCCAGGCTCATGGCTGAGCAGAAAAAAGGCTGTTTGTGCCTTTAACCACTGAGCAAGGCAGTACCAGAGCTGCAGCAGCTCCTTGATGTGATGTAGTGATGACAAGGTCGCAGCACTGAAAGCCTAAACAACAAGAAACTGGAGAAGATCAGAGATGATGCACGGCAACTTTGAATAAAAAAAAAACTTTAAACCACAATCAGGATTCCTGACCTGAGACAATTCATCAGCTTTTAAAAGAGACGAGTGAAGACATCCATGTGTRGTGCTGAATGTCAACAACAAAGTTATTTTCTCACATTTTCTTTGTTTACCAAAGACTGCTTCATTTCTGAAAGTACATGTGTCAACAGGTTGTGKCTGACTCAGACTGGTACGACCGGTTGGAGGACACCTTAAGACCATCTTCTCTGTGCATCTAGTGAAAACGACTACAGGAATACAGACTGGTGTAAAAACCAATGATCTAGATTACTGGACTGGGTTTCATATATAAAAATAGAGCAAGAAATAAAAGTTGTTCAGGACCCGCCTCACAATGCATTGACAGCTCGTCAAAGCATGGCAGAGCTCCACGTAGCTAGCAACTACCTACTCCCGTCCTGTACAGTAATATAAATATTCTGTAATAACCATCAGGCCTGTATGTGGCGCTGTAATGCTGCCACAAAATTACACCAAAGAATGTGGAGCCGACCATGTCTGTGTCTCAAATCATGGGTTGCAGCCCACAAAGGGTGCAGTTGTCCCTTACATCACGGAGCCATGCCACAGGCAGACAAAACTAAATGTAAGCTGCATATCAGCATCCTACGAGGCAAATTATATCCCAGGAGTCAATGTGCCGWCAGCAAACTAAACAGAATAAACCTCTTGGCGCTGAAAAAAACAAAGATAATTGAGTAGTTTGGAAATTCTTCAAACACCAAAAAAATCTGTTTTTAATGTGTGCTTAGCAATGTAGCTGATAAATTTATGCTACATTCAGATGCATCAAAACAAATCTAAAAACGTTATGGATCTGAAAATGTGCTGAGGTCATGTTGAACAAATTTGACTTAATCCTCCATTTGACGTGATGGGACACCCATTTCCTAAAATAAATAAATAAATAAAACAAACCATCTCTATTCAAGGCAGTATGGAGCACAAATGCAGAAGCTGTAACTCATTATTCTTATCTAGTCCATCACACTTGGAGATGTGAGGTCATAAAGTTTACGGCTACACTCACACTGCAGGCAAAGTGAACCAAATCCTTTTTTTGCTTCATGTGACTCATATCAGATATAACATGACAAATCTGATTTTCTTTTTCAGTACAGAACAGAAGCACAGTTGCTTTGTTCCTTTAATTGTCCTCATCCTGGATGAGAGGATCTGCAGAAACATTTGATGGTATGATGGTCACGGACCATATTGATGCAGAAGTTGCTCGATCGGTACTTTTCTTTTAGCACATTGCTGTGATCCAAAAATAAAATGCTGCACCRGAGCATCCGGTGAAGCAGGTTYCAAYATAAACAYTGAACTAAACAARCAGGTTAATTATTTAACCTTCTCTGATAGCACAACAACKTCAGAATCCACATGCTAACGTGTAGCATCCATGTTTAGCTAATTACGTAAACAATGAGACGAACATGCAAAACATAAACATCAACTCTGGAGCCTGATTTCCAAAGAGAAAACTCTTTATGGATCCTAAAACACTGTTTCAGACATGACAGAAGTGTATTTGAGGGAAAATATACCAGACGTTTTCAGAACAGATCTATGACAAACGGTTTCATCCAACAGCTTCAATAAAACGGGTGGAATCGGTGCATCTCTTAAGTTATTTTACTGAAAAATAGTTTTAAGCTAAAATTAAACATCATTGGACAAAAAAAATACAAAACTGTAACCAGAAAAGCTTTGAGCTCAATGCCGCCAGCGGACTTACAGGTGATAATATAAAACACCAGACATTTAGCACAGTTTGTGATTATTTACTTAGTTTTACATTCTAACATGAAAACTATAATCTGAGAGCAAACCTGGGATCTGATCAATGATACTTTCAAAAGAATAGATCTGATCCAGCCGTGCACACACCCATGTACTAAACATGCTGCACCTGCCCCCATCAGTTAAACAATAAAACTTATTTTTTATAGGTTTTTACCATCATCCTGCACTWAAAGCATCTTCAGCTCAGTTACCATGAAGATCAGGTGGAGGTTGGAGCAGACAAAGTACAGCCCTACTTCAGGTCCCCGACTCATCACCCCACCCACAGATACATGCGTTTGTGTGTTTCATTATAATGGAAACATGTTGCAGTAGAGATATTTCATTCTGCCGTCCAGCCAGAGGAGGTGCCTGTCCAGATCACAGGAGACAGGGCTTGCAAAGTCTTCTACAATACAAACGCTGGTTTAAAGTGAGCAGAGCGAGCTGCCATAAACWCAGAGCAGTGGGATGATTTAGTGCAGGATGACCGTGCTGTACTTTGATTATTTTGAGAGCAACCTAGGGGGGATGGCTTGCATTGAAAATAAAATTTAAATGAATTTACAAGCGGGCAGCAGATCTGAAACATTCAAGCCTTTCAGAGGGCAGCTATGTTCTCCCATCCTTCTGTGGACCAGATTACCTCCTTGTTTACAATCACCTGGGAGTCTCTCCAACAAAACATATAAARTATTCATCTTCCCAAAGTGGGATACGTTACCATTTCGTTGCCAATCATGCTTGATGGTGAGGATCCCAACCCGGACTGGCCCTCATAGCTGAGACTGCTCATTGAAAACTGCTGRCTGGTTCCTCCAAAGGCCATGTCTGATCAAAACAAAACAAGTTCATCCCTCGATACAAGAGAACGTATCAAACAACGGTTTCTGATCAGTTAACTTTAGATGAATCATTGGCCGTGTCTCAATTCAGGGGCTGGGTCCTCATGAGTGCACATTTGTCAGCCGCATACGTCACCGCACCGCGCCGAGGACTGTCCCAAAACGAAGGCTCATCATCATGCGGCTGACAAACTCGAAATCCAAGGATGCATCCGTGTATCCTCACCAGCCGAGGATATCCCAGGATTCAATGCGCGGACAGCAAGTTCTTTTTTTTAACGAGTCSGTAGAGTTTGGAAATTCACCACGGACCGAAGGATGACCCAGCCCATGAATTGAGACACGGCCATTAATTGATATCCCTTTGATATCAATTTGATATTAATTGATTGATCCCTATTTTAAACCAACCCCATTAAAAGACAAACTTACCATCTACRCCCAAAGCTCCACTGGTGTGCATTCTCATCTCCCTCTGCAGAGACAGGTTATTAAGGTTAGTAAGTAGATAAAAAAACCGGAACCAAACACTTTAATTTCACCTCCACGTCAGATTGAACTTACATCCATGAAGTTGCCCATCCTGTAGTTTTCTTCACGCTGGCGGCGCATYTGTTCCTCCAATTCTCTCTTCCGAAGCATCTCTTCTTCACGCCTGCGTCGTTCTTCATCTTGTCTGTTAAAAATTAATTAATTAAATTTAAGACACCAGCTGTGGTTGCAGTATAGTGGCATCTAATTATTGTGCAAAGACAAAAAAAAAAAAAAGAATAAGTGCACCTCAAATTATAAACTAAATAAAAGCACCTTAGTTGCATTTCTTTCCTCTTCTGCATCTCTTGATTGTGCATCTCCTCCATGCGCCTCAGTTCTTCCTGTCGCCTCAGCAGCTCTGCAGGAAAAACAGGACTTAATCACGATTCTCTACACACGACGTGGATGTTACAAAGACAATGCTCTGAAAAACTAAACATTAAAAACTTACCCTGACGGAGCATGTTAGCCTGGTGCTCGTGGTAAGCGTCRTCCATCTCGCTCTCCAGCTTCTCACGAGCCTCACGCATGTTCTTCTCCACCTGCTCCCTCTGCTGCTTCTCCATCTCATCCAGAGACTTCCAGCGCTTGGAATACTCAAACTCAAAGGTGCCGGGGCGGGCGAAGCGGGGAGGGTGCTCACGCTCTCTGTYGACACACAATCAACACAAAGTCTGATAAATCTGCGTCAACGCAACAGGTAGACGTAAACGGTTTATAAAACAACAACGTGCTGCTTACGCTTGATATTTCGGGTTCTTCTGTGCCAGTTTCTCTGGAAGCCCATCGTCACAGTCAAACTGCTCCAGAGGCTCAACAATTACAGGACGAGGGGACCTGAAAAGAAAAACAAACGAGGCCTGAGTCTCTTTCACTGTAAAAGCCTGAGTCCAGGTGCAAAAAGGTGAGGCGGAGCTTACGTTGTGAGGAGGAAGACCCCATCATTGCAACGATCCAGGGCCTTCTTGGCAGCGGATCTGGAAGCAAACTCGACAATCCCCCTGCCTGTGGAGCGTCCACGGTCATCGACAACAACAACAGCCCTCTCCAGCACCCCGAACTGGGCGAAGGCTTCCTCCAGGAGCTCGTTGGAAACAAAAGGAGACAGGTTCTTCACAGACAGAGCTGCAGAGTGCGTGGCAAAACGAACACGCAACGGTCTGCCTCGCATCGGCGTGTCGTCCATCTCTGCCTTCGCTATTTCTGCAAGCGCTCTGGACTCCTGGAATACAAACGACAAAGGTTGAGATCAACTGACAAATCTGAATCYAGAGTAAAATAAATATGATGGTTTAAGCGGGTTGTGACGTACCAGACGGATGAATCCAAATCCTTTCCCTTTGTTGATAAAGACCTCAGAGGGCTCTCCGTACTTTGCAAACATCCTTCTCATGATCTCCTCTGTGATGTCACTCGGCAGGTTTCCAACAAACAAACGGCACCTCTGGGTGTACGACTTCTCCCCAGGCTTCAGCAGCATGGACAGAGAGGCCTTGAAGCCCTGTCGATGAACAATATTATAACATGAACGCGGCAAAAATACATTCACTTTCTTTTTACTCAATGTTTTTAATGATTTGCTTTTGATTTCATGCATTTTGCTCTCATCTTTTAACGTGAAATCTGTATTTTATGGTTGTTTTATATGAATTGTTTTTGATTGTAGTGCTTTGAGACTGCTGAAAAAGTGCATAATAAATAAAATTATTACGTAATCTGAAAATACTACATTTGAAATAGTTTAGATAAGACAGCATTTCTTTTAATAAATTTTAAAAACGTCGACTTTCTTTCATTCCCCATCCCCCAATACTTTATTAAAATGTTGCTTATTATTTTATTTATTATGTATGTATGTTATTATTTATAAAAACTCTAGCTCTCGACTCTATGTCAGTAAATGTACATAGTTCTGACACAAACGAAGTCATCGTGCGTTTCGTTTTTTTTTTTTTTTTACTTGATTAAATAAACGTAGTTTTTCTCCGCAGCCATCTTGGCTTTAAACCAGACCAGGACTGGAGCGTTGGGTTTTATCCCCRGCCTCTCCCGGCACAGCATCTAAACTCTACGCTGGAAGCATTCRTCCACCGTTTCTGCTACACTAACCCCGCCCGCCCGGGTGAAGCGGTGTTTATAATTAAACCTACCTGGTCTTGGCTGCCATCAGACTCGGTTTTAGGTTCTTTTGTAGATCCCTGATTCTGAGTTTGTTGGGGAAAAGGTCTCTGGTCCTGCTGAGGACCRGGTCTCTGGTTTTGCTGAGGACCGGGYCTCTGGTTTTGCTGAGGACCRGGYCTYTGGTTYTGCTGRGGACCRGGTCTTTGGTTCTGCTGGGGACCGGGTCTCTGGTTCTGTTGAGGACCGGGTCTCTGGTTTTGCTGAGGACYGGGYCTCTGGTTTTGCTGAGGACCGGGTCTCTGGGTTTGCTGAGGGCTGGGTTTTTGGCCCTGCTGGAAATCAGGTTTAGGGGTCTGTTGAAGATCAGGCTTCTGGACCTGCTGTGGTCCACCCCCACCCGGCTTCTGGACCTGCTGTGGTCCACCCCCACCAGGCTTCTGGACCTGCTGTGGTCCACCCCCACCCGGCTTCTGGACCTGCTGTGGTCCACCCCCACCCGGCTTCTGGACCTGCTGTGGTCCACCCCCACTCGGCTTCTGGACCTGCTGTGGTCCACCCCCACCCGGTTTCTGGACCTGCTGTGGTACTCCCCCACCAGGCTTCTGGACCGGCTGTGGTACTCCCCCACCAGGCTTCTGGACCTGCTGTGGTCCACCCCCACCCGGATTCTGGACCTGCTGTGGTCCACCAGGCTTCTGGACCTGCTGTGGTCCACCAGGCTTCTGGACCTGCTGTGGTCCTCCCCCACCAGGCTTCTGGCCCTGCTGTGGTCCACCAGGCTTCTGGACCTGCTGTGGTCCTCCCCCACCAGGTTTCTGGACCTGCTGTGGTCCACCACCAGCCGGCTTCTGGCCCTGCTGTGGTCCACCCCCAGCCGGCTTCTGGCCCTGCGGAGTTCCGGGCTTTGGGCTTTGTTGGGGCGCAGGCTTTGGGGCCTGCTGCTGGGGGCCCGCTGGCTTCGGGCTCTGTTGAGGTGGCTCTTTCTTCTCGCTAGCATTAGCATTAGCCGGGGGTTTCTGTTGCTGGTTCTGGGTTCCCTGGTTTGGGGTCGTCTGGTTATTTTGAGGGGCAGTCACTTCGGGTTTGGGTGTTGAAACCTGGACCTTCGGCTGGGTCGCAGGGGGGKTCGTTTTCTGCTCCATCGGGCCTTTCATCGTCAGAGCCGGACCGGGACTCGGTGAGACCGATCCCGGTTGGTTCTGCTGCGGTTTATTTTGCGCGTTCTGGTTGCCCTGATGTTGCGGTCTGTTGAAGTTGCCGCTTCCCCTCCGGTTTTGGTTCGGACTCTGGAAAGGATGGCTCCTGAAATGTGGGTTTCCCATCAGCGAGCCACGCATGGGCCCGCCGGGCCCGCCGCCTCTTCGTGGCTGGTAGTTGTTCATCCCGAAGCCACCGCGGTTGTAGAATCCTGACATTTCTTTCTGAATCGTCGGGGGAAACGAATAAAAAGGGTGATTAAACGAAAATCTCTAAAGAATTACTGAGAAATTACACCTAGCGCTGCTTTTCGCAGGACTTCAAAATGGCGACGAGTCGTCGAATCTTTCTTTCAAAGAAGAAGTCCCGCCCACCWTCACTCAGCGCCCCTGATTGGTTGAACTTTTTACCGGGCGGAGTTTACCGTTACAAAGAAGCTCATCCCCCACTGTGGGAAGGTTTATCTCATAATAAAAAACTAAAAGATGCTAAGTTTATATAACTTAGTGTATTTTATTATGTAGAATGTTTATTTTTTAATTGTTATGCATGATGTTTTATTGGTATTTTCAATGTTTTATTGTATTGCATTTTAATAGTATGGTGTCCTTGAGTGCCATGAAAGGCGACTTCAAATAAATTGTATTATTATTATTAAGAGGATCTTTTTTAAGTATATATGACCCTGAATATTTTACCACTCATTGTTTATTTCCCTTTTTGTTTTCAAGTTGTACAAAATTAAAAAATCCAGATAAAACAACTCGGACATTTTTTTGTTTGTTTGTTTAGATCATTTATTTTGCAGACAGGTGTTTTAGAAACAATAAGTGGAGAGACCAGCAGTCTCACCTGAAAACATCTTAATGCTCATTTTCATAAACAAAAACAAAAAAATGAGGTGACAACAAAACCCAACAAAACATACAAAACTAGCAAAAGAAAATAACCCGAGAAAGAAGTGAAAGGCAGGGCAGAAATTCAGAWGAGGGGAAAAAAAACAAGTCAAAGAGGTGAGACATTCTTTTATTTGTGAACAATCAAAGCAAACGTCTTTCCTTCTTTAGGAAAATATTTTAGTCCTAAAATTAGATTCAAGAAAAGAAAAATATTTAACCACGAGGCAAGCAAAAATCCACAAAAGGAAAAAAATATTTAAAAAAACACCCATATTTTAAATATTAAGGACAATCCTGTCCTCAGAGTTACACTCCAAAGATTACAAGTTGTTCAACATTAATGGTTTAAAATTTGTTTCTCCCTATTTCAGCAGTTCTGCTTTAAATCTGACCGTTTAGTAGCAGGTTTCAGCAGCTGAGAGCTTCTCTGGAATAAAAAGTGACGGGGCTGTTGGGGGGCGGGGCTAGGCTCAAACTGATGGAAGCGGGGTTACAGTGAAACGACTCGTCATGTGCCGTCTGTGTGGGTCAGTCAGCCGTTCAGACCGAAACTAACGGAGGTTCTGTTCCTGCCGGGTCGGGTCGGGTCAGGTCCGGTCCATGCAGGCTCAGAAACAGAAAGCGTGTGTTTCTATTAGACCCAGACAGGCTGCAGGGGGTGGAATGGATACGAACAGGTAAAGGTGGAAAACCAGCTCTCCCACAAGCMGAGTCAGAACCTTTGGGTCCGTGCAGCAGCTGAAAACACTCTTWTAATCTGAGATTAAAGGTAAAAATCTAACTCTGAAGTGCTGCAGTCATGTTGAAGGACATAAACAGCAGTGATGGGCATAACTAATCCGACTTTTAAAACACCTGCTGCTACGTTTCGCACCAATAAGCTTCGCAGTAAAACTCAAAGCTTCGGACAGTTAAAGGAGCTTCATGAACCCAAGAGAAATATTTCAGATCAAACATTATAAGAATAGAAACGTTTGATTGAAGCCCGATTCTGTGAGAAGCTCTCATGTCTGACATGTGTTTGAGTTCTCCTCCCTGCAGAAGTGATGTCACCGCCTGAAGTAAAGGAAGTGAATAAATCTGGTCTGACTCGGCCTTTCTGCTGGTTTCCCAATCGTTTGAGCCGCAGCTGATGGAAGCTGATTAAAGAAAGCAGAGCGGATTAAAATAAAAAAAAGAATCAAGGCAACAGAATAAATAAAATTAAATTAAAAAAAGGGGAATGTGCTGCGAGAGTCGGTGTTTCTCCCCCGAAGGCCGAGACTCACGAGTGTTTTCAGGTCGGACCGTATGAGAAGCTCCTCTGAGCTGAGTGGGATTATTTATCTGATTCATGACTGGTGTGTGTGTGTTTGGGTGGGTGTGGGGGGGGGTGATCATGGCTGTTTCCTGCAGGAATAATAGCGGGGTCAGACGTCAGTGTCTCGGAGGGGGCGGGGTCACAGTGGGAACGAGGTGAAGGTCAGATCCGGGGCAAATACTTCTCGATAAATTCCTTTACAGCTGCCATCTCCTGCAAGAGAGCAGAAAGAAGTTCTTAAAGCTCAATAAATACGTTCAGAGGAAGTCCAGTTTGTTTCTGTGGTAAACTTTAGGTTGTAAACATTTCAAATATTCTCCCAGGTTTCATTAAAGTAGACATGATGCTTTTGAATCCTGTTTTTTTTTTTTTTACATTTGTTAAACCGAAAATCTGAACAAATTTGAAGCACAGATGCACTTCAGTAAAAGGTACAAAACTATGGATTCATCTGGAAAATTATTATAAAACCATTGGATTAATTAATTCTTTTTAAAAAATGATAAAAGCAAAATTGTTAAAGAAATATGAAATTGTTTAATTTGTATTTGTA
>NW_013952826.1:357707-363543 GCF_001266775.1 Austrofundulus limnaeus
GTGACAGCCAGAAATCGTGCTTGTTTGTAGGTGACCAAATACTTATTTTCCACCATTATTTGCAAAAAAATTCTTTAAAAGTCAGACAAAAAGATTTTCTCAATTTTTTTTCACATTTTGTCTCTCATAGTTGAGGTCTACCTATGATGTCAATTACAGGCCTCTCTCATCTTTTTAAGTGGGAGAACTTGCACAATTGGTGACTGACTAAATACTTATTTTCCCCACTGTATCAAATATACTAGGCACCATTAACTTGTGTACTAGAAAGTATACTGTGTTGACTGATTTGTTTATAAAAGTCTACTTTAAGTATGATGTTTTAATGTCTTTTTAAGTTGATAAAATTACCGAAAAGAAGTATATGTAGGTACGTCATTAAGTATATGAAACTATACAAAAGTGTATTTCCCCAAGTGTACTTTTATTTACCATGTACACTAAAATAAGTATACTARCAGTTTACTAACAAGTATACTTCTAGGACTAAATTGGCCCACAATAATTTTATGAAAGTATACTCAGAAGTACACTGAAAGTGATCTTTTAAGTGTACTTTTAGTTTAATCTTGAAATTTACTACAGGTATACCAGTCTGTTTGTACTTTCAGTGTACTACTAAAGTTTATCTTGGCCAAAAGTTTAAACATTAATATAGATTAGGTATACTCAAACTTTTAGTATACTTTTAGTACCAGCAATAGTGTAAGATAAACTTAGTTAAGTATCTCTCAGATTAGTACATAAACTGTAAGTTTAGTTTAAAACGAGTATACTTAAAGGATACTTGAATATACTAGTTTTTGGTAAGGGAAGAGGAGAATTAAGACGAGGAAACGGTAGTTGGTAAGTCCAGACTTGATAGTAATTCTGTCGTAGATAATTTGATGCAATAGATCAGAAAACACAGAATATAAAGATGTCTCTGCAGCACCAGGAGAGACTAAATTCAACTTTTCTGCCTCCTAGAGACTCTAAGTCTAAATCAAAATGTATTTAACAGCTAAAACAGTAGATTTTACAGGACATGACCCCTTTAAGACAAGCGGTTCATCAAACCAGAACAGAGGTTAGTGGTTCTGCTGGAAGCTGTGGACGTACCTGAGGACAGGAGCTGTGAGGGAGGCCTGGGTAGGTTTTAAAGCTGAGCATCTGAGGGTTAACTATGGACTTGAGTTTTTCTGCTGTCATGGCACCAAAATGCACGGGGATCATGTAGTCCATCTCGCCGTGGCACTGCAGGATGGGGAGGTTCTTGTTTCCGCTGGACGCCTGCGGGGACAAACAGAACCTCGGCCGGTTATCCAGCTTTACTCAACTCGTTCCCACGGTTCAACACACGTGGAGTTTTCCTCAGCTGTTCCAGAGCCCGTACCGAAGGGAAGCTCCTGTGGAGAGGAAGCCAGCAGCTGAGGGCCACGACGCCAGCCAGCTGGTGCTGGCAGGTCAGAGCGGTGTACAGGGACAGGGCGCCACCCTGAGGAAAAACAAACATTTATATAAAAACGTTGTTTTCTTATTAAAGACRACAGAAAGGTGAGCCTCACCCCACCTGAGAGAAACCACCCAGGATTATACGGTGTGGGGGGATCCCGTTTTTAGCCTCGTGTTCGATTATGGCCCTGACTGCAACCAAACAGGGACAGAAGTCAAGAAATATAGGAGATTACCACCAAATGATGCATTTGTCTCAGTAACAAAAGAAAGCTGAGGGGAGGTAAATCTGTTCCAAACTTTTAAACTCACTGTTTTCTGCCGCCTTCTTGATTCCYGCCTCGTCCTCCGGGGAGTCGGGGCTGAGACCCATGAGGTCGAACCTGCACACGGACGAGTCAACGTGAGTCAAAAGAATCAAACATGTCTGTGACATGTTCCATCCAGGCCACTCACCATGCGGGCATCGTGGACCTCATGTTGAGGGTGACGGGGATTTTAGGCCTGCATGGGGAGGAAGAGGAGCAATGTGTTTGTTTACAGGTTGAGATGAAGAGTCCAACCTGAGAGGAGAAAAACAAACGGGTTCTCACGCGTGAGGGCAGATGAACTTGACGTGAGGGAGCTGGATCGCCGCCAGRGTTTCTGCCCACCCGTGTCTGAAAGGAAACAGAAAACAGACGTCTGACGCTAAAGGCTAACGGCCCGCCATCTTTTGTTTTAGTAAAGACAGGAAACTGACTCACCCTGAGTCCCCCAAACCATGAAGGAAGATCATCTGCAACAAAAAGAAAAGAGTTTTCATCGTTTGTCTTGAAACTCCATTACAGACAAGCAGTTAAACGGTTTCTGTCAGGTTTCCTGTAGGTCATCTTTAGCTCTGACAGTTCTGACTCACCGCTGCGGTCTCCTTCTCCGACCCGGACACCGTCACAGCCTCGGCGAGCAGCGGTAAAGACATGTTGTTGCCACACATACACTGAAGGAGGTGCTGAAACCAGGAGACACAGAGACCAGAGATCAGCTGCCTGCAGAGCTACAAACACCAACCACCTGCCCTGGGCTTCAGCCTCTCATGTGGTATGAGGGCCAGTACTAAGACCATTGCACAACCAGCGGTTGCTACATCCTTGTAGCAGGAGGCTAAACCAGCTATTGATCTGATTAATGATTAACGACAGGCCGGCACTGGCAAACGAAAAGGAGACTATTTATTTGTGTTAGCATTGGAGAGGCTAGCTACTAGCATGGATAAGCTGCTGTTAGCATCGTAGAGAGTAGCTACTAGCATGGATAAGCTGGTGTTAGCATCGGAGAGAGTAGCTACTAGCATGGATAAGCTGGTGCTGGCATTGGAGAAGTTAGTGACTAGCATGTCTGGGCTAGTAACTGGATAGCCAACTCCCTCTGCTGTCCAGTGGTATGGAGAGGCTGGGGTTAGCATTGGAGAGGCTAGCGACTAGCATGGATAAGCTGGCGTAAGCATCAGAGAGGCTATGCATTAGCATGAATATAGAATGGCATTAGCATTGGAGAGGCTAGTGACTAGCAAGGATAGGCTGGCAATAGTATCAGAAAGGCTAGTGACTAGCGTAGATAAGCTGGTGTTAGCATTAGAGAGGCTATGCAAATGAATAGTCTCCTGATTTGCCTCTCAGTTTCTGGGCCCAGCTACTTTGGTCCTCATACCGCTCCATACTGATGGAGGTCGGAGTTTTTAATATCATTAATTCACAAACCTAACGTTCGCTTTCCAAAAAGTACAGATCTACATCAGAGCAATCATTGGTCATAAATTCYTCTCCATATCAGCTCTGYTGGYTGAAYGRCTTCTTTGATTCGTCTCTAATCTGTTTCCTTTGAAAGCCGATGAATTCATCTGTTGTCCTCTGACCCTGATGGGCAGATGGACAGGGGCTCTGCAGAMACATGTGGAGTGATAACTGGATCTAAATGCTTCAGCTGCTGAGCCTCGAGTCAGTCTTACTGCAGCAGCAGAGCGGTCGGACTCATTAACTAAATGAAACTCTGCTGTAAATCCACCGCAGCTCGTTGGGAGTCGGGCGCTGATAAYGAGCAGCAGATCAGGAGGTTTCACTTTAAAGTCCAGCCGTAAAGGATTTTGGACGATGTGTGACAGGACGGGCGGGTCAGACGAGGGGAACGTCTTAACGAAGGTTAATGAGTAAACCAGCAGGAAAACTCCTAATAACGAGAGTTAAATTCCACAGAGTCTGTGAAGGTCAGAAAAACAGCAGAAACACCTGCAGGCAGGTAAATGTGTGACTTCAGGCTGCAGCGTGTGCGGAAAACAGGCTGTTGTTTTTGTCCTGCAGCTTGACCCGGGATAAATAAGTAATAAACGGGAGGCTTCTGCTGCCGCACTGGCCGAAGAGCCGAGGATCAAATCCAACAAGATCACCAGGAAAACGTCCTTGTGGAAAAAACATGAACGTTACTGAACCACCATGTTCACTTCAGGGCCAGATTTTACTTKGACRTTTTCAGACTATTGATGCTTTGACTTCCTAAAGTCTGTAAGAGACCATAAACCACCTGTCATTAGGTCTTTTAAACTGATTTTAAGCTAAACATCATCAGCTTCATTTGTCATCTTCAGCTCTGTTAACATTCAGCGGAACGCCCGCGTGCCGTTTTGTATTTGTTTTATTTTGAAATATATCATTTTCCTGTTCCACCTGTGTCCGTGTGCAATGCATCAAACTTGACGCCAGGCCCTCCTCTTTCGACTGACACCTCATTTGACCAACTGGGTTCAAGTTTCRGCTGTCCAGGGCCAATAAAATCTCAGTAGTGACTAATTTCCGGTTTTCGTTTTTCTAGCTTTGATTGACTGTAAAATCGGCCAATCAGCTCCGAGCTTCGTTCTGAGTACAGTGTTATGTTTTACCAACACTGTACAGTGTTATGTTTTACCAACACTGTACAGTGTTATGTTTTACCAACACTGTACAGTGTTATGTTTTACCAACACTGTACAGTGTTATGTTTTATTAACACTGTACAGTGTTGTTTTATTAACACTGTACAGTGTTGTTTTATTAACACTGTACAGTGTTGTTTTATTAACACTGTACAGTGTTAATCTGTGTTAATTTTTAACTCTGTTTAGACTTAAATTGTACTCTGAAAATTTAACACTATGGAAAGAGTTAAATTGACACCAGTTCTGATTAGGACCAAACAGACTTGGACACAGTGTTAAATTTAACTCTTTAAGTGTTGATTTAACACTGTGTAGGTAATCCCCATAACTTTAATTGATTTGTTTGTCTCATCTCTCCCTCTTACTCTGACACACACATCCACTCATTCATGGTTTTAACGTAAACCTGCCTTTACCTCACTTGTTTAGAAATAAGCTTGTTAGTCTTATCGTTTATTAGTTTGTCATATCGAGAGCTCAGTTGTAATCTCTTTCTTATTTTTTTGTTGTTGTCAATAAAAGCCTGGTTACATTGTAACAGGGAGAAAATTAATTAATGACTCTTATTGTTTTCTATGGTTTGAAAACTGGGTATTTTTCGCCAGCGGGCTCCTGAACCCTCATTTACCCTTATTTAAACTATTGAAACATTATATATGTTACTTCAAGAGGTATTTATCTACAACTGCAAAATTTACTGTGTAGCTGAGATCGCAGCTCCTCTTCATCACAACAAACACGTGGACATATTGACCAAAAACAAACATGACAAATGTTGTATACTGATGATCAGCTGCCATGATTTCAAACCCATCTAGTGATTTATGAGATATTTTGCTAACAGACAGGGAGGCCAATGAGTCAAAGATGCTGAGCTCAGAGAACGTATCCGGGTGGTGCTCAGCTACTACCACACCAACTGTCAGCTCAGAAGTCGTGAGTAAAATGATTTTCCTCTGATAGATTTGTATGAAAGCACCAACAGCAACGTGTCACTTGACTGTTTTATAATTAATTCAATAAAGCTCCTTAAAAAAGCAAGAAATAAGTCAAATCACGAGCTTCCATCCTGCGTGACTCCAATAACAGAAACAGGCGGGGGTGTCCGCGCAGCGCCTGATCAGAAACATCGGCAGGATCGGTGATTAATTTAATCTGCGGCACGGTGAGTGACAGGCGGCCCGCTGCTCAGCCTGGAGCCCGCAGCAGCTCCAGCTCAGGGCATTAATCTGATCTGACCCGTTAGCATCGCGGCTGTCGACGAGCCCGGAGACAATGTATGGCTCCAGCTTTTAGCCCCGATCATCACGGCGCGAAGAAAGCCTCTGTTGCCCCAAAAACACATCGACTCCCCGCCCTCACACCAGGGTTTAATCCCGCTTTAGCTAACACACACACACACACACACACACACACACACACACACACACACACACACACACACACACACACACA
>NW_013952826.1:365321-374443 GCF_001266775.1 Austrofundulus limnaeus
CCAGTGGTTCCCAAACATTTATCCATTTTAAATACACTAACCTCACTCCTTTGTAACAACTAAGGCAAAAATGTAATTAATTCAGAAAATCTTTTCAGGACCCCACCTTGATGTTTCAGGACCCCACTTTGGGTCCCGACCCCAACTTTGGGAAATACTGCTCTATACTGTACAGGTCTGGATATTCCGGCTATTTTTTTCACATAGCCTTACTGTTTTAATGGGTTTATTATTTTATTATTATTTTTGAGTTATAATGTTCATGTTATTGTGTGGTAGTTGGTTCTGCCTCCCATTGTTTTGTTTGTATTAATAACTAATAAACATATGTTGGAAAAAAGAAAACGTTCACCTCATTCAGATAGATGTTTGACTTTTGCAACTTTTAAAATATTTATTTTCTTCATAATACAAAGATTTCCTAAAAAACAACAACCTTTTTAAAATGTTTCTCATGCTTTTAGTTTTTATCTAGCCTGGTAAAAACCAGACCGTGTCCTTCACTTTGCTTCTGTTTTAAGGCTTTTAACTAGATTTAGTTCAGTTTTAGCTTAGCAGATACTTACAGCTTCAAAGGCAAATAAGTTTTAATATTTAACTTTTATTTTCTGAAGCACAAAAAGTGGCTTCAAATGTCTGTTTCAGTGTTAAATCTATTTAATTTGTGTTTTAAATCCTAAACTCTGCAGTGAGTAATGACTGAGTGTTGTCACAGTAACCAGGATCTTCATAATCAAAGACACATCATCGTTCAGTTGTCTTCAGTGTTTTATTCAAACAACAGAAACCTTTTGTGCTTTAAAACATTACGTGCGTTTACCATCAAACACTCTGCCCACGTTGAGCGTCACACAGTGCTGCCATGGAAACAGAGAAGCAGCCTCGCTCTCGGAAACAACTGAAGCTCAGTGGTCCTCAGGAGCTCAGAGCTCGCTCTCTGTGCTAGACCGGTCGCTTGAACACAACACCACACTCATGTTTCTGAAAGCCAGTGAAGACCTCTGTATCCCCCCCATCCCTCACCCGCAGCTCTCAGGAAATGAAGTTGGTCCGCGGGAAGATGCTGTCCGCTTTGTGATCTGCAGGGTTGGCTGCCGCCTCGTAGTTACAGATGGTCACTTCATGTCTGTAAGACTGAAAAAGGAGGAGGAGCTTGTAAACAAGCGCTACACAGTTATTACGTTTATAATGTCACAATTCAGCCCGTGGTTTTAAACCAACCTGTGAATAYTCTCCTCTGAGGCCGATGTAGTACACCCGAGTGTTCTCTGCTCCGAAGTTCTTCGAGATGTGGATGGAGAGGTGCTGAACGCTGGAAAAACGAGCAATCCTGCACGTAAAGACAGACGAACGCTTCAAATCAAAACACGGAATAAGCAATAGCTTAAAGCTACTGAGTAAGACAAGGTTAAAAAATTATTTAATAGAAAAATGATGCGAGCAGAACAATTAAAATGCACAAAGTGAAGTTGAAGAGAAAGGATCAGAAAATTTGTTTTTGAATTTTTCAGATTTGGCTCAAATTCAAGTCAGTAAATTTTGGGGGAAAGACAAAAAACGTTTTAAAACAACTCCAGAGTTTAAAGTTGTAAATCAAGCCRTGAAACAGATCTGTATAAATAAGACGTACACACATGATCATACATGATGCGCACTTGTTGCAAAAATTAGTTTGGAACAAAGAAAAAGAAGGAGGGGCTTAGGACCAAACWTCCCATCCAAAGTTAATCTGTAACCTTTAATCTCCACCCGTGTTATTTGTGTGTTCTCACTTGGTTGGGTACTCCAGCTCAGCCTGAGGGTCTCGGTTCAGTCTGAAGGCTTGTTCGGGTTCTCTGCCGGTGTCRTCAAACGACATCTGAGGGATGTTTTTGTATCTGAGGAGGAAGAACAAGAAACGACAGAAGATCAAGCTGGTTTCACCTGAAGATCAAAGATAAAAAGGCAGAAATGCAACAAAAAATGAAAGTCAAATTTATTTAATTTTTATACGGAACTGGCAGAAACCTACAGTCGAACTTCAGCCGGATGAGAGTCGTCGTTTTCACCAGAGATGATGATTCCTTTCAGCTTCACACTGCCGGTGAAACTGGAAGAAATGAGACGCGGTGGCTCAGTTTACTCACACACAGGACGCTGACATACGAGAGGGGAGACGCCATCAAGTGCAACAAATTCAGAATCAAAGATTTTAATACACCCAGAAAAACTTCAGATTAAAAWTTAAAGGTTTCTGTATACACAGCTATAATAAATCAAAGACATCAGTTTAATAAAAAGTGGGATTTTACCTCCAACAACGTTCAATCAGATGAAAAAAAAACCTTTCTATTTGGAAACAAAAAGTTCAGCCTGACGCTGAGTTCAGGACTTACGGGATGTTGAACAGCAGCTCTTCATCTGTGTCACTTTCAACATACTATGAGAAGAAAACAGAAACTACTGTTAAAATTTCTCTTCAGCTCAAAATGAAGCTAAACAGCAGTTTTTAACTGAACCTTTGGTATTTCCATCTCATTTACTGTACGCTAAATTACTTCTTTCATTGCTTTTTGTCTGTTTTTAGTTAATTTGTCTCTTATAAGCTTTTTTTATTTGTTCACATTTTTACGTTTACTCTATTTTGTCTGTCTAATTTTTATAAATAAGCAGTTTTATAGTAACTAAGTACATTTACTTCATTACAGTACTTATGTAGTTATTTTGAGGATTTGTAATTTTACCAATTATTTTTAAACAGCTACTTTTTCTTTTATTTTGTTACATTTTAAGGCTAAAAGTGGTCATTTTACTTCTTTACTCTAAAATTCATCACCTGGTTACTTGTTACAAAATTAAATATATTGTAACTCATCATGAAAGCAGATGTTTCTGCTCTAAAAAATGTAAGTGTTGAATTTACTCAACAAAGTCATGTCAACTGGCTCCACTAAGCTTAATTCTTTATATTATATATTTTATTATTATTAGTCGCTAGTAGTAGTTTATTTCTTAGAGAGTGTCGCCATTTTACTTTTATTTTCCCAGTTTTTGTAAACAGTTTTATGACTTTTACTTGAGTAGTTTTCTCATCAGTAAAATTTATTTTTACCAAAGTCATTTTCTGTTCGTATAATTTTACTTTTACTTAGTTTTTGTTAGACCTCTGCAAATAAATCTCCTTTTAGATGCCTTTGTTTGTTATTGTTAGGTTCGTAGGACCCCTTTAGGCGCCCAGTGTCCGCCTGATCAAAACTCCCTAAAGACGCCGCACACGGGGGTTACCTTGTCCCGCTGGTTCCGCTGGTCCCACGGTTTGAACACCAGCTTTCCGTCTCCGTCTCTGCTCTCGTTCAAACACTGCAGCTTCTCCAGGTCGATGCGGCTGTAGAGTCCGAACTCCAGGCCCCTCTCCGCGGGCTCGTGCTCCCCCTCGGACCCGCAGCTGTGTCCGTGTCCGTGTCCATGTCCGTGTCCGGACATCCTGGCCTCACGACGCGCTGATAACAGATAATATGAACTGAAACACGCTGGAATTAAACACTGTTTTGAACAGAGGTGATCAGCAAGTTTCGCTTCGCAGCGTGGCACAAACTAAATTCATCAAGTGAAGAGAAACGATTGCATTTCCGCTACGAGATTTTCACATTAAAAGTCTGCCCTCCCACGTCAAAGCATAAACCCCAAAACAACAAAGGTCTGAAATGGCTCCCTTGACTACAGGGGGGAAAAAATGTATTGCTTAAACATAATTAGGTTTTAAAATGGATGAGTACATTTGAAAACAACAGACTAGAAGATGACTTTTTGATATAATTTGACATTGAAACTTGATTTTTCCCTGCAGTGTTCAATGAGATTATTTTTCTTGTGATCTGGGACTACGTAGCAAACAGTAGTTATTTATTTTTTATCCTGTTGTTTTGATCAGTAATTTTTTTAAAGACCTTCAAGAATTATTTTTAAAGATATTCTGGTGTATTTTGGTATCTTTCTTTTCTTTCTTACTTATTTTTATCAAAGCTTTATTCTATATTGTTGGTATTATACATTTCATAAAGAATAATAAAAATGTGCTTCGCTAAAAACAACTACGAAGGGTTATATTTTATTTTTGAAGATGCCATGAGTTACCGGAAGTTGTTTACTTGCTTCTTCAGAAGTAGGAGGAGCAAACTCTCGAGTATGACTCCTGATTGGCTGGCATCTTCTACCGCTAAACGTTGAAACTGTCGCAATTTGTTTACAAACACGAATTGATTTCTATGTTTACAAAGGTGCCAAACTAAAAAAATCTGTTTTTAATCGGTTTGTAATGTTTTGGTGTTTAACATGTTGCAAAAAATGATACATTTTAGAGACTATAATTTGTTTACAAATCATCCCATATTTAGCTATTTACACCAGATGCATTGCGAGAAAATATGTTTTATTTTAAAAGGCTTTGTTTAAAACTAAAGTTACTTTAATTAAAAGAAACAGGTATAAAATACTACTCAATACATAAAACTTAGCACTCAAAGTTCCTAAAATGCACATGCTGTAAGTAAGTTGTTATTTTTTGTTTGTTTTTTATTCAAAATAGGAAAAAAATAATAAAAATAATAATAAAAACGAACAGTTTTTAGGGGCAAATGTCAATTTTAATAAAAATGACCATAGAACATTTATTAAAATCTAATAAAATTACAGTTTTTCATCTACTTGAGCCCATGTTGAAGGGTACCAGGTCCCATAGTTTAAAATAAATACATTTCATCACGATGGAGGACTGAAGCTGCTGACGTCCTATGAACTTTCTTCTTCCTCCAGACTCTTCATCCCTCATTCAAACAGTTTGTCACAGTGAAGCAGATAGAAACAGACTCATTCAGCAGCAGGAAAACATCTGATCTGAAGCCACAGGAGCGCTCAAAGAACACAGCAAGACACGTTTCTGGTTTGTTTTTAGCCTCGCACACTGAAACGTACCACAAAAAAACAAGATTAAATAAAACACTTTCAAATCTTCCAGCAGCCATGAAGCCATAAATAGACTGAAGTTTCCCATTTTAGTGTCATTTGGTCTTAAAGACAAAAAAAAAAGGAAATAAAAGCTGATAAAAATGAGTATTTTCACAGTTTGGAAACTGTCCATTTGATTTCTGAATATTTTATAAAAGACAATTTGTAAAAACAAGCAGCTTGTTAGCTTAGCTTAGCACAAAGACTGGAAACAAAGGGAAACTGCTAGCCTGGCTCAAACTTCTTTTATGTGTCCTGTTACAATAAAACAAACCTGTGCAGAGAAAACATGTAACTTCCTGTAGCTGACGCTTTCAGACCCAGAAGAGTCCAAACACTCAGATGACTCCTGGTTTCCATCTGATCCCAGCTCAAAAACACTTCAACCAGAGAAACCGACGCCCACTTCTGACTCTGATGAAATCTGCTGAAGAAACTTAAACGTAGCAAACACTAGCTAAATGCTAGACCTAACTAAAGCAAAGTAAAAACTGGTTGGTTAAAAACAGCTAAAGGCTAGCTACGTTTAGCAGAAYATTAGCATTAGCAGAAGTATCTTAATGTATTTTAAAATGGAAGGTGTTGCAAACGAAGTCAGTAATTTTAAAAAGTATAAAAGTTATAAAAACCAAATGTTGCAGCACTCATCTCCTGAATGAGCCGAACATTTTCATTTAACAACAGCTAAAACAGCACAAAGTACGCCGACGTAGTAAAGTGCCAAAAAAAACTATAAAACTAAAAAAAAAAAACGGGAAAATAATCCGAGGCGGCAAGCAAAGACACTGATAACATCTGCTTGTTTTCAAGTGTTTCGAACACAAATCAAGCAGCTTTAAACTGAGCTGAGCTTCAATTATAACAATTTATTCTGAGGACTGATGTCAGTTTAAAGGTTCTAAAACTGGATCAGTTCACACAAACACGATGTCCGAACAGATAATACTGTTTATGCTAAATGTCTGTTAGCACAGTATCTCATGAGCCGCTCTCAAAGAGTGACATCATGAGATCAATCAGATCGTTAAGGTTTGATCAACTCCGTGTTTTCTCATGAGAAAAGGATAAAAGTGTAAAATGTTCCCGTCTGTTTCCAGTTTTTGTGCTGCTGTTGGTGAAACCCATCCTGTGAGGTGAAATTCCTTTAAAAACAAAGAAAAAAAGAAAGGTTTAAAAGGAGCTGCTGGGCAGTAACAGGGAGCAGGCTGCCTGTGYGCCTCTCTGCTCGTCTCCAGGATTAACCCTTCGTAGGCCTCTGCTCTGTGAAGCTCTGTCTGTCGGCTCGGGATCCACGCTCGCAGAGGAAGAAGCTCTCCGGTTCAAATTCTGCTGAAGTCAAAGTAAAACTGGTGGAGTCGGGTCGGTCCGAGTCACACTACCGGCGGGAGAATCTGTTCTTGAACGCTTTGATGGTTTTCGCCATCATGGGAGCGATTTCTGCACGACAAACCAGTCGAAACACRTTTATTTTATTTTAGAAAACGTTTCAATAAAACACAGAAAAGTTGCTGCAGACTCACTTTTGACTTGAGGCTTCTCCCGGCCCACATGCGGCGGCACCCCTCCTCCTCCTCCTCCTCCTCCTCCGCCGCCGCCTGGCGCCGAGGAGCGGGCCGAACCTGCAGGAGGAGTTAAAAGGGACGAAGAAGAGCGGCTTGACTCACCGGAGGATTCGGTGGTAGGTGCTTTTATTCTGAAAGAAACAGGAAGAAGAGAAAACAGCTGAGTCTGAAATGAAGTGGGCAGTTAGTTTCTAAAATAAAATAAACGTGTGAAACAGAAAACACTTCCTGGTAAGAATCACCTCCACCTTTCAGACCTGATACACCAGGGATGTCCAAAGTGTGGCCCGGGGGCCATTTGTGGCCCGACTTCAGTTCAAGAATTATTTGTTTACAAATTTGTCCCCCGGCACAGCTGTTTGATGTAGATGGAGACTTTCTATTTATTTATAGGCCAAATTTATCACAAAGTTAAATCTTATAATAAAAATATTTGCAACAATAACTATTATTTGTCTTTAAATAACCAGATTTTTCAACATCTATCTGGTGACTTCTACTGAAAAGCTGATTTTGCTGCAATTCAATCTGCTTTTAATTCATTTATTAAATTTGTCTGAATACAGCAAACATTTTCAATGAAAGAGTGACCTAAATCCTGATTTTATTGATCAGAATTGACTAAATCAGGTTATTTTTCTCCAGTTGGAACCTAGAAAATTGCAAAATTTCTTTCATTAAGAGAAACCTGCAAATTAATTAATCTAGATTAATTTACACATCCATTTCCAGCAMTAAATCTGACTCCTTTATTTGTTTAATTAAAGTATTCAATGCTCAGTTTATTGTTGAGCAGGTAAAGAAAAAATATTTTTGACCCTCAGGTTCTTCTGACTTTATGATTTTGGCCCAAGATGTTTGGACACCCCTGTGTTAGACTGACTTCATYACATTATAGAGCAGGGATGACTCTCAGCTACCACCACTCCCACAATCTTATTTTATTCATTAAAGCTTGCCATGTCACATGAGTGAAAGCTGAAATTTGGTGACATGGTAACTGAGAGCTAACGCAACACATTCTGTTTAAGCTAACAGGTAAAATTAATTAAAACGGCTCTAATTCAAACATTTTAAGACTGAAAACTGGTATAAGAGTAGAAAAGACTGACACATCCTGAATGTTAAAAAATAATTCAAGATGGCCACCAAAGCTAATTTAAAACTGCAATAACTCGGCCATTTTGAAACATTTTTAGCTAACATTTGGTGTGGTGGTAGCTACGAAGGATCTCCAGCACCTACTGAAGCCAAATCAAAAATCCAAGATGGCTGCCATAACTAAAAAAGCAAAATGAACCATGACTCAGCYGTAWTGAAATTTGTGAYGGTAGTAGAKCACAGTGACCTCCTACAAASAGTAAAGTCAAATCTTTATTTAAACRGGACGACTGGTGGTGAACCTCCTCCAGGAGCTGTTCTGGTTAAATGTTTGGAGCTGAGAGAGGAACACCACGCCGTGGTCCTGTCAACTCACTTGAAGGGAGCAGCTGCAGTCGAGGCGCTGGAAGTGCCGAACTTCTCCTGACGCCGCCGAACGTCCCGCGGCGGCTTGGCCACGGAGTTCACGAAGGCCATCTTYGCCCGCCGGCCTGAGGGGACGCCACATTCAGACCAGGGTTATTAGAGTTACCTCAAACTAACGAAATAACAAAAACTGAAACTGAAAACACATTTTAGTTAACCCCTCTGACCCCCCCTCAGAGGAGCACAGACCCCTCTAGCCCCCGCCTCCGTACCTTTGGGTTTGTTGGCCTGGGCCGAGGTGATGTTCTGGGTGAGGAGGCGGAGGCGCTCGTCGCGCTCGTCGTGCAGCCGCAGGTACAGCTCCCGCCACGACTCGAACTCCTGAGGAGTCTCCCGCTTGAAGTCGCGCTGACAGTGACGCATCCACAGCTCGTCTGAGTCCTCCGTGAAGCACTGCAGGAGCCGAAACAACGTGAAACTGCAGCTGAAAGCAGCTAAACTTCAGCTGGTTAGTTGAACCCAGATTAAGGTTCAGAACTGGTCTTTTCTGACCTGGTTGCTCTGCTCGATGCGGTACAGCTGCTCCGGAGTGCATCGCTCCAGAACCGGCTCCAGGATGTCGAACGGGACTCCGCCCACTTCGGCGATGGCTGGAAGAGACCAAAAGGTCAGGTCTGAGCAGAACTTTCTGGTTGTACGTGTCGAAATGTTTCCACTTGTTTTATAATGATTTTCTTCAAGTGAAATTGATCTTGAGCTTCTGCTTTAAAGTTATTTTGCACCATTTTATGATTTTTTTGCAAAACAATAAATTAACTTCAAATGTATCTAAAACCTAGAAGCACTGGGAGAGTGCAAACCTCCACCAAGACCAGTTTCCTCCATCCTGTAAGAGTTAATGCACAGAAGCAGAGATGAAACACATTTACTGAATAAGTTCTGACGTAGTGAACATTTAAGCAGCAGTATGATGGGATTTCTTCTGGTGGAGTCTAATGGGAAAAAAAGTCAGACTCATCACTCCACGTTATTCCTGGTCAAACTGGTGTGGGATTAAACTCTAAGTTGTCATCAGTCACATTTCACCATGTAAAACGTCTGTTTTATCTC
>NW_013952826.1:374613-375461 GCF_001266775.1 Austrofundulus limnaeus
AAACACATCACACCAGTCAGTATACAGGTGAGTACCAGTCAGTATACAGGTGAGTACCAGTCAGTATACAGGTGAGTACCAGTCAGTATACAGGTGAGTACCAGTCAGTATACAGGTGAGCACCAGTCAGTATACAGGTGAGCACCAGTCAGTATACAGGTGAGTACCAGTCAGTATCCAGGTGAGTACCAGTCAGTATCCAGGTGAGTACCAGTCAGTATACAGGAGAGTACCGGTCAGTACCAGTCAGTATACAGGTGAGTACCAGGTAATTCTGTCAGGTACAGAGGAGTTGTGGACGTGCAGATACAAGGAAACGGACTCACTGTTTCTGYTCACCTGTGCGTCCTCAGGTGAGCAGAACCTACCTGTCTGACGACTGAGGAACCAGTTTCTTCCACTTGGCCACGAGGCTTTTGGCCAGATCTCCCACTACTTCATGTTTCCTGAACGAGTTCACGGTCTTCCCCACTCCAGTTTCCTGCAGGGCGACAGAAACCATTTAACCCACTCCAGAAACCCAGTGTGGTCCTTTCATCCTAACAGAGCTTACCACCAGTATGTCCACAGTCATGGGCAGCTCTCCCAGCCGTTTGAGTGTCTTCAGTAACTGGAAACAGGTTGAAACATTAGAAGTTGTTTAGTTGTACGATAGAAGAAGAAATGCTTTTATCTTACGTTTAAGTTGTGAATATCATCAACTTGATTTTATTTGTTATTAAACAGGTTTTATTTTTGTACAGATCGAGGTTCTGTGATGGTTTAGGGTTTGGATCAGGGTTCTGTGATGGTTTAGGGTTTGGATCAGGGTTCTGTGATGGTTTAGGGTTTGGATCAGGGTTCTGTGA
>NW_013952826.1:375938-378737 GCF_001266775.1 Austrofundulus limnaeus
TGTGATGGTTTAGGGTTTGGATCAGGGTTCTGTGATGGTTTAGGGTTTGGATCAGGGTTCTGTGATGGTTTAGGGTTTGGATCAGGGTTCTGTGACTGCAGCATTAACATAGAAAAGGTCCAGCAGGGATTTTATAATGACTTATGCTGCCTTCAAGGACCACAGGATTTTTCAGGGACGATGCAAAACCTTTTTCTGCTCACAGTCCGAAGCCTGAGGAAGAACAGGGGACTGGTTCTGGACCGGCAGTCCTGCCCTGTCTTTGAGACGATCCTGTTCTGTTGGACAATATGTTTGCACAAAAACTGGGACTAAACACCTGAAAGTATTAACTGTTCCTCATCAACAGAACATCTTCTTTTTTACTAGAATTACTCTTAAACTGCAGGAATTATTGAATATCAGCAAAACAAATCAAGTTAATGAGACAAAAAAATAAAACAATTTTAACCATACAGTTTGCAATGAAAGTAAGTCCAAATAAATTTGATTTTAAACGCACTTTTGAACGTTAATTATGAAAAAATGGTGAAATTAACAGGAAATAGCTCACAGAATGATCCAGAACATCCATTAGAATGGAAGTGGATGAGTTAGTTCACATCATATGAAAATTATTTAAGCTACCAAACACAGGCTTCAATAAACATGTAAAATAATTTATAAAAAAAAATATTATTATTAGAGAAATCGATTAAAATAAAATCGATTAAGCTCTGACACTTCTGGTCCCTGAACGCCTCTCAGGCAGCAAACCTGCTTTGTTACACATCACCAGTAAACAAAGGATAATTCGGACAAATTTAAATTGTTTTTTTAATTTTAAAAACGCCACAGTGTGAGATGTAACTGCTGCTGCCCGGCTTCAGTCAAACCGGAGCAGGGGGAACATTTCAGGCCTTCAGCGGAGCTCGGACACTTCTGTCCGCGCTGACTGTACGGTTGTTAGCATCGCGGCTAACGGCTCCTCTGACCCATATCTCGGTTCTGAGACGGGTTCTGTTCGTGTTTGTGGTTGTTGTTCGTGAGAGGCGGTGAACAGTCTGCTGTCTGCCAGCGTAACACACTGACACGAGTTAGTTAAAGCTGCAAACCATTGCTAAACAGCTCGGCTAGAACAAGTTTAAGCTAATAAATAATGTGACGTCACCATGAGGCTTTCAAAGACTGTCGGAAAAATCCTTACTGCACTTTATTTGCTTGATACAATAAATAATGGTGAAATAAAACGTTGTACACTTAGGAAACAAAACATTACTTTAATGTGTTTAAATCCAAATAAATAAATTTACTTTTAGATTTTCTTGTTTTGTTGTAAACATGTACTATATATTATATATTGTAATATATGTGCACGACTAAGAGTGTTCACAATATTTTAGTTTTTTAATATTTTTCCTGACTTCGTTTCCTATTTTAACTTATTTATACAGACTTTTTTTTCTAGTATGGACTGTTGTTGGATGTATTAAACAGTTTTGTTTGTGCCACAAAAAAGGCAAACACGTGTAGAAGGAATAAGAGAACAGTTTGAGGAAATCTCTTATTTCTTTAAATTCTCATATTTTATTTATTTATTTTAGAGCAGATACATCAGGTCTGTATAACAGCGTATTGACCAGTTTAATTTGCATGGGTTCCAATAGCGTTTCCATAGCGTCACCAAAAATATGTTACGACTGTGTGCATTTGTAACGATTTTTAAGCGACAACATGATCTTTAGATGTGAAACAGTCCTGACCCACCCACCTGTACAGGTGGGGGCTGTTTAGGTCACATGACTCACCTGGAGCCTCTGGGTCAAACTTGAGGACCCCTCATCTCCCAAACCAGGACGTGGACTTTATTGTCCTTTTTTATTAACAAATAAAAACCTTTAATTCACAGGAAGAAACAAATAAAACGTCTCTTCTTTAAATTATCAGGAGTTTTGGGGGTTTATCACATTTAATTTTTTGGAAAGCTCAGACATGATTGTATCATTCAAGAAAATAAAAATCAGCATCTATTTGCTTAGGTCTTATAATGAACCAGCTCCGGCCTAATGATGATGATTTGAAACCTTTTAGTTTGATAAATAATATTTTTATAATTTATCTGTTTATCTGCTCTGTATGAAGGTTTGTTTTTTCCAGATGTTTTAACCAAGCTCCTGTTTAATTATCAACAAGTATCAAAGACATTAGTTAAACCCGATTTAAAAACAAAATAGAACATGATCTGTTATCTATTTGCCATGATAACCATAACCTGATAATTCATGTGGTGCATTTAGGGGTAATAATTGTACATCCCTGAAAAACGGGAACTCTACAATAATAACCAATAAAAAAGTAACTAAACAAATATTTAATCTATAAATCTGTATTAAACGTTAATTACTATTAATAAACTATAAACTCGTAAAGGTTTTATCGCACAGAATCCGGTCTGACGTGACTCCTGAGTCAGTTCCTGAGGACGGAGCCAGACGGAGGTCCGTGAACGCAGCATTTAAACAACCATTGCTGATTTTTTTTTTTTTTTCCCCACGTTTTTCGCTTTCGGTCGTTTTTCGTCAAAATGGTTGTTAACAAACACGAACCCGCCCGTTCGAACCGGGGCAGCGGTTACCTTCCGAGGCTCCGGACTGTCCTGGATCCGGGTCTGAAGTCTCTCCACGGTTTCCAGCAGCTGTTCCGCCATGTTTACTGCTGGTACCCTGTCCCCCGGAAACGGTTTGACGGTCCGGGCAGAGAGAGCAGAAGCTCGGTCCGGGGAGGAGTTCCGCTGGTCCCGGTTCGGGTTTGGGTTTGAAT
>NW_013952826.1:378843-380258 GCF_001266775.1 Austrofundulus limnaeus
TTAGTAATTTAGCTTTTAGCTAATGTCTTGCTACAATAAGCTTTAAGAATGGTTTGTTAAATTTAGCTTTTAGCTAATGTCTTGCTACAATAAGCTTTAAGAATGGTTTGTTAAATTTAGCTTTTAGCTAGCCTTTTGATACCTTTAGCTATAAATTAGTTTTATATTTGTAGCTCACATTTTACTACTTTTAGCTTTTGCTAAGCCAGTTGGGGCTTTTAGCTATTATAGTATGGTTTTTAAAAGTTATTGTAGCATAATGCTAGCTTGGTACTACTTGTGGCCTTTAAAAGTTGTTTTAGCATCTAACTAGCATTGTACTATGCTTGACCTTATTTTAGCATTTAGCTAGCATTGTGCTACTTTTGCCTTTAAAAGTTATTTTAGCATTTTGCTAGCATTGTGCTACTTTTGCCTTTAAAAGTTATTTTAGCGTTTTGCTAGCATTGCGCTATGTGTGGCTTTTAAAAGTTATTTTAGCATCTAGCTAGCATTGTACTACACTTGGCCTTATTGTAGCATTTAGCTAGCATTTTGCTATTTGTGGACTTTAAAAGTTATTTTAGCACTTGGCCTTATTTTAGCATTTAGATAGCATTGTGCTACATGTGGCCTTTAAAAGTTATTTTTGCATTTTGCAAGCTTGGTACTAGTTGTGGCCTTTAAAATTTATTTTAGCATTTATCTAGCATTGTGCTACTTGTGGCCTTTAAAAGTTATTTTAGTATTTTGTTAGCATTGTGCTATGTGTGGCTTTTAAAAGTTATTTTAGCATCTAGCTAGCATTGTACTACACTTGGCCTAATTTTAGCATTTAGCTAGCATTTTGCTATTTGTAGACTTTAAGTTATTTTAGCACTTGGCCTTATTTTAGCATTTAGCCAGCATTGTGCTACATGTGGCCTTTAAAATGCATTTTGTTTCTTTTAGCTTTTATCTAATGTTCTGCTCGTTTTTAGCTTGAACAGCTGAGTTTTTGTTTTTTAGAAATCTTCAGCAGTCATTCAGCATTTTCTCTGTTTCATTAGAAAATTAACCTTTTCTAATGTTCATTACAAACATGAAAGATCCAGTAATAAACAAACAAACAAACAAACAAACTGCAGTTCGTTTTATTTTGAAATGAAACATGTTGGCAACGAAAGCAGAAAAACAGGAGGAGAACTGAGTGTAAAACCTGAGCCCCCCACAGCCCCTCAGGGAGGAGGAGTCCAGACCAGACCGGGCTGGGCCGGGCCGGGTGGGGTGGGGTGGGGGGACAGCTGGGATATTCTGGGATATTTGGGGGAGGGGAGGGTGACGAGAAGAGTCTGTATTTGGAGATGATGGAGGATGACGTTCACGTCAGAGGTTTGTTTGGGCCTCTGATCTGGACACACACACAAACACACACACACACACACACACACACACAC
>NW_013952826.1:380268-384047 GCF_001266775.1 Austrofundulus limnaeus
CACACACACACACACACACACACACACACACACAGCACTCCTGCAGACGGACAGAAGGACGAAGCAAGAAGGAAACTGAGGGAAAAGAAGGAAAAGAAAGAAACAGGAAGCAGAAAGGAGCAGGAGACGGAGGTAAAACTTTATATTTTCAGTTTGTTCTGATCGTTCCTTCAAAGTTCTGATCGATTAGAATCTGGTTCTAAAGGTTCTGTGGTCCTTTAGGGTGGTCTTCATCAGAGGGGTTCACCACACAAAGTTTAAACTCAATAAAACATTGAACTGGTTTTACTGTTATTGTTCATCAGGTGAATGGAAACATTATGAAGCTGGTTCTGGTTCTGGTTCTGGTTCTGCAGCTATAAATACTCAGGAGATAAGAAACAATAATCTGGAGCCTGAGCTGTTGGAGTTCTGTAGGTTCTATAACAATTTGTTTGTTTTTATTGTTCTGTTATCTTAAATCAGTTCTGTTAAACTGCAGAAATCCTGAATGTTTCTCTGACATGAAAATCATTTGATTTTTTAAGTTCATCTCAGATTTAGTCTGAATCTGTTTACAAACTAAACATCAACAAAAACAACAAACAGACTGAAGTTTCTGAGTAAAAACAGCTGAGGAATTCAAATAAATCATCCACCCAGGAGCTGGAGCTGCTTTGTTTGCTGAGGTTCCTCAGGTGGTTCTGTTAGCAAAATATCTCATATTTCAGGGTTTTATTTGTGTTAAAACCAACATTTGTAAAAAAAAAAATTAGCTTCTTTTTTTGTAACATTTAGGTGAGAACATCACATTGACCCAATCCATCAGAACCAGACCCCTGCATGTGTTCTGTGACCAGGGGCGGAGCCACAGGGATGGCAAGTACCGTCCCTGGGACCTGATTGGTCATCACCAAATGATTGACATGTGGGGATGGGGATAAAAGATGGTCACTTAGAGCAAAAACAAAATAAATATCTGTCAATCTGCTGTTTTATCTGTGTAGAGGGAACCAATCAGTGTGAAGAAAACAGCTGAATTAATATAAAGCAGAAACTGGGGTCCCAGGACCCCCAGGGGTCCTCAAGAGGGGGTCCTCAAAGAATTTCACTAAATTGTTAATTTGTTTTTGTTTGTTAATGCGTAGGGAACAATGAACTAATAAAACAACCATAATAAATTAAATTAAAATATATATTCCCATGGCATTTAGGGGTTGAATGAGTATGAGAGGGTCCCTGGAAACTTTTCGCCCCTGTAAGGGGTCCTCAGGCCCGAAACATTTGAGAACCCGTGATGTAAAGAAACCAATCCACCAAATTTCAACTCAGTGTTTCTAAAAGATGTCTGAGGTTCAAATATTTGAARTTAGCTTGGGTGGCCATCTTGGATTTTGTGTTTACGTTCAGATTTTGTTAGATTATCCTCGGCTTCTATATAAATTTTGTATTTAATGACTGAATCATAAATTAGCATTAGCGGTTAGCTTAAATCGGGATTAGCAATCAGCTACACTGCACCATATTTCAGCTCAGTTCAGTTTTAAAATGGCTGAATTAAAGCCAATTAAATTTAGCTGTGGTGGTCTTTAAACATGTTYAAGCCAGGATAGTTTCCTTTATATGTGCCCCCTACCCCATATAACACCTTAGCCACCCCTGTGCAGGGTTATTGCAGGAACATCACAAGCTTGGGATTGGGCAAAATAAACAATATAAAAATAATACTGATAAAAACTAAACTAAAACTAAGCATTAAAAATGCAATAATAACTAATAAAAACTAGTAAATCGACTGTAAAAACTAATTAAAACTGACTGAATTAAAAGAAAAAAGTCACAATGAAATAAAACTAAACTATAATAAAAAAATCCTAAATTATAACCTCGCCCCCGTGCCGCCCTTTAGCTCCGCCCCCGTCTGTGGCGGGTTCTGGACGTTCCACCTGTTTTCAGGGAGGATCAGAGAAGCAGCCTCCATGTGACACCAACAACAGCTGCCCCCCCAGTCCAGTCCRTTTCTGGGTACCCCGTAAACCAACCTGGGTTATTTAAGGAG
Organism: Austrofundulus limnaeus; assembly: GCF_001266775.1. Classification (NCBI taxonomy): domain Eukaryota; kingdom Metazoa; phylum Chordata; class Actinopteri; order Cyprinodontiformes; family Rivulidae; genus Austrofundulus; species Austrofundulus limnaeus. The sequence continues at coordinate 382,307 of NW_013952826.1, forward strand.
GTCCGGACCGATCATGTACTCAGCTGGGGTCTCCTTTTCCACCAGGCTGGAGGCTTTCAGGCAGCAGACACTCAGATTATCAGCGTTATGAAACAAAAACACTGGATTTWAATCTAATAAAGAGAATATTTGTTAAACTTTGTGTTTTAACTCACATTGTTACTCGAGCTGCAGATGAGCTGCAGGAATAATGTCCCGTCTGGACCGGTTCCAGGTGCTGTGTGCTGTTCTGAACCCCCCGGCTGCAGCTGTGTAACTCAAACCAAACATCATCATCATCACCTGTCGAAGCATGGCGCCCAAGAAGAAGGCCCCGCGTCAGAAAAAGGCCGCCGTCGACTCCATCGCCCAGGTCGCCATGGAGACCGCCTCAGCATCACTGAAGGTGGAGCACCGCGGCGACGGCGTGGTGGTGGTGGAGAGCGGCGTGAAGAAGATCGAGCAGATGGCGGCGCTGGACATCGCCCAGCTGAACAGCCTGAACCTGCCGCTGCCGCCGCCCGTCATCAAGCCCGGGGAGCGAGGCTTCGGCCTGGGCAGCGAGCTGACGAGGCCGCTGCACGGAAACGCCCTGCTGGAGGAGCTGAGCAGGATGCGCCAGGAGAAGTGGGCTTTTAATGATTTTATACTTGTTTTCAGGATTTACAGATTTTACTCTTATCAGATTATCTTTCAGATTATCCATCAGATTACCTGTCATATTACAGGTCAGATTATCTGTCAGATTATCAGATTATTCATCAGATTACCTGTCAGATTATCTGTCAGATTATCAGATTTTTCATCAGATTACCTGTCAGATTATCGGTCAGATTATCAGATTAACTGTCAGATTACAGGTCAGATTTTCTGTCAGATTATTCTTCAGATTATGAGATTATTCATCATATTATCTGTCAGATTACCTGTTAGATTATCTGTTAGATTACCTGTCAGATTATCTGTCAGATCATTCATCAGATTATTCATCAGATTACCTGTCAGAYTAYCTGTCAGATTACCTGTCAGATTATCTATCAGATCATTCATCAGATTATTCATCAGATTACCTGTCAGATTATCTATCAGATCATTCATCAGATTATTCATCAGATTATTCATCAGATTACCTGTCAGATTATCTATCAGATCATTCATCAGATTATTCATCAGATTACCTGTCAGACTATCCGTCAAATTACCTGTCAGATTATCTGTCAGATTATACATCAGATTATCAAATTATTCATCAGTTTATCTGATTATTCATCAGATTATCTGTCAGATTATCTATCAGATTATCCATCATATTACCTGTCAGATTATTCATCAGATTACCTGTCAGATTATTCATCAGATTGTTTATCAGATTATCAGTTTATTCATAACATTATTAATCAGATTATTCATCAATTTAAGAGATTATACATCAGGTTATCTGTCAGATTATCCATCAGATTAAATGTCAGATTATCTATCCGATTATTCATTAGATTATCAGATTACTCATCGGTTTATCAGATTATTCATCAGATTACCTGTCAGATTATCAGTTAGATTATTCATCAGATTATTCATCACATTATCAGATTATTCATCAGATTATCCGTCAGACTATTCATCAGATTATTTCTCAGATTATTCATCAGATTATTTCTCAGATTATTCATCAGATTATCAGATTATCCATCAGATTACCTGTCAGATTATTCATCAGATTATTTATCAGATTATTTATCAGATTATCAGTTTATTCATAATA
>NW_013952826.1:386810-388783 GCF_001266775.1 Austrofundulus limnaeus
GATTATCAGATTACTCATCGGTTTATCAGATTATTCATCAGATTACCTGTCAGATTATCTGTCAGATTATCAGTTAGATTATTCATCAGATTATTCATCACATTATCAGATTATTCATCAGATTACCTGTCAGATTATCTGTCAGATTATCAGTTAGATTATTCATCAGATTATTCATCACATTATCAGATTATTCATCAGATTATCCGTCAGACTATTCATCAGATTATTTCTCAGATTATTCATCAGATTATCTGTCTCTGTCTCAGGTTCCTAACAGATCTGGAGCTGGCCTGTAAGACCAAAGCCTTCGACGTTCACAAACTGGTCATTTCTTCGGTCAGTCAGTATTTCAGGGAGATTCTGGCCAAAGATCCTGGGATGAAGCGTTTGGAGCTGCCGTCGCTCTCTCCTCTGGGTCCGCCCACTTCAAGTTCAACAAAAACAGCCGAAGCTAAAGTTTAAAGTGGAAGTAGCCGACATTCTCCGGGTGCAGCTGATGCTCCTCCTCTTCTCCCCGCAGGTCTTGCCAAYGTGATCACCTTCGCCTACCTGGGGCGTGTCCACATGTCCCTSTACACCATCGGCTGCACCGTGTCGGCCGCCGCCACGCTGCAGATCCCTCAGCTCCTCAGGATGTGCGTGGACTTCCTGCTGGCCGAGCTGAACGTGCAGACCTGCGTGTACGTCTGGAACATCGCCGCCGCCTACGGCCTGCGGCCCGTGTGCGACGCCGCCCGCCGCTTCGTCCTGGAGAACTTCGTGCAGTTCGCCGAGACGCCGCTGTTCACGCAGCTGACCGTGGAGCAGATCTCCACCTTCCTGCAGGACGACGCCCTGCTGCTGCCCACGGAGGTCACGGCCTTCCAGGTCAGAGGTCAAACGTTTGAATTAAACATGTTTCTATGAACCGGTGGAACCGGTGGTACCAGTGGTACCAGTGGAACCGGTGGTACCAGTGGTACCGGTTGAACCGCTGACACTGACTGTATGTGATTTATTTTTAAAAACAGACGAGCAGCTGAGCTAAATGTGAGCAGCAGCTGTGGACGGGTCAGAAATATTACAGATGACTTCCTGTCAACCCGACACTCAGGTTATATTTTTGATCTGTGGTTCTGATCCAGCTCGCCATGAGGTGGTTGGACTTCGACGCCTCCCGTCAGGCCCACGCTGCTGAGCTCCTGTCCCAYGTCCGCTTCGAGACCATCCCAGCCAGCGAGCTGGTGAGCCAGGTCCAGCCRGTGCCCCGCATGATGCAGGACCCCCAGTGTCACCGCCTGCTGGTGGAYGCCATGAACTACCACCTGCTGCCGTACCAGCAGAACACGCTGCAGTCCCGGCGCACCCAGGTCCGGGCGGGCCAGCAGACCCTGCTCACCATCGGRGGGCGGCCCTCTCTGACGGAGAGAGCTCTGAGCCGCGAGGTGGGTGCCAGCCGTCACTCACATTTCTTTTAAGGCTTAGAGAGCTCACTGACCTTTGACCCCACTGTCCAGGTGCTGTGGAGAGACCCCCGTGAGGGCGGAGCCACCTGGAGACACCTCAGCCAGCTGCCAGCCAAGAGCTTCAACCAGTGTGTGGCGGTGATGGACGGCTTCCTGTACGTGGCCGGAGGAGAGGACCAGAACGATGCTCGGAACCAGGCCAAGCACGCCGTCAGCACCCTCATCAGGTAAACCTCAACACCTGAGAGACCAGGGGGGTCATCAGGTAAACCCCCAACACCTGAGAGACCAGGGGGTCATCAGGTAAACCCCCAAAACCTGAGAGACCAGGGGGGTCATCAGGTAAACCCCCAACACCTGAGAGACCAGGGGGGTCATCAGGTAAACCTCAACACCTGAGAGACCAGGGGGTCATCAGGTAAACCTCAACACCTGAGAGACCAGGGGGTCATCAGGTAAACCTCAACACCTGAGAGACCAGGGGGGTCATCAGGTAAACCCCAACACCTGAGGGACCAGGAGGTT
>NW_013952826.1:393372-396125 GCF_001266775.1 Austrofundulus limnaeus
TAATGGTTGTTTATGTACTAGTTGTTGTTGTTGTTTGTTTTCATTGTTTATGTTGTTGTTTTTGTCGCTCTCAGGTATGACCCCCGCTTCAACACCTGGCTGCACCTGGCCAGCATGCGTCAGCGTCGGACCCACTTCTCTCTGTGTGCMAGCGGGGGCCGGCTGTTTGCCATCGGGGGTCGTAACGTGGAGGGTCTCCTGGCGACGGCTGAGAGCTACCTGCCCTCCTCCAACACCTGGCTGATGCGTGCCCCCATGGAAGCCCCCCGCTGCTGCCACTCCAGCGCCACCCTGCCCTCCGGAGACCTCCTGGTGACCGGGGGCTACACCAACTGCGCCTACACGCGCTCCGTGGCCCGCTACAGCGTGGARGCCGACTCCTGGACCGAGCAGACCCCCATGGAGACCCCCCGCGGCTGGCACTGCTCCGCYACCCTGGGTGGGCGGGTCTACGTGGTGGGGGGCAGCCAGCTGGGGCCGGGGTCGGAGCGGGTGGACGTCCTGTCGGTGGAGGTGTTCTCCCCGGAGAGCGGGTCGTGGAGCCGGGCCRCCCCCCTCCCCCTCGGGGTGAGCACGGCCGGCCTGTCCCCCATGAACGACCGGCTGTTCCTGCTGGGGGGCTGGAACGAGGCAGAGAAACGCTACAAGGCCGCCGTGCAGACCTACGACCCCGCCACGGACAGCTGGTCCAGAGCCGAGGACCTCCCGGAGCCCACGGTGGGGGTCTCCTGCTGCAGCCTGACCCTGCCCCCCCGCCACACATCGCGCCGCCAGCAGCACCGCAACACGCCGGGCCACGAAGAACCACAGCAGCCCGGTAAGAACCAGAGCAGCGAGGCCCCCCCACTGACCACCAGGGCCTGAGGAGACCCGGGACAAGAAAAACAAGATTTTTATCMAAATAAAAGATGTGATAAACGACACGAGGACAGACTAAAATATTTACTTTTTCTAAATTTAATCATATTTTAGTTTTAAAAGATTTAAAGGTTTTATTCACACACATTAAGGGATCAAAGACGAGCAGCAAAACCTTTTATCTGACCTGAAATCAAACTAAATTATCTTATTTTGATTGTAAAGATGTAAATTGAGAAGATCCAGTCTGTCCTCCAGTCAGGATCAAAGCTGATCCGGTCTGCAGGAAGGAAAGAGGCAGCTGAAGGTTTTAAAGCGACTGACAGGAAGTAACGATGGATCTGATGAGAAGATGAAGGCAGCAGAAAGCTTCAGGTTGTGGAGGAGGGGGCGCAGACACACAGATGGAGACRAACGAGACGACAAACCAGCCTGTTTGGACTTTTTGTGACAAAATGTGAGGAAAACTGTTCCAATTTAAAAACATAAATATGTCCGTGTCCAATTCAACAGTTTTAAATATTTCTGCTAATGAAACTAAACTAAAACTGTAACAGAGACTCCAGCAGGTGAAAAGATGAAGCTGATGTGGCTCATATGGTTGAATAAATCTGTATTTGACTCAACTTTAAATTAGTTTCACTGAATAAAAACTATTTGATCAAAACGTCCTGTTCTCCTGTTTTTATTTCTTAATAAGTAACAGATTCATTAAGTTATAAAATGTGCAAGATGTTAATAAAAAGCAGCAGCTCGGTGCTGCCCCCGTGTGGTCAGAGAGCTGAACAGCAACAGATCATCGCTTCCTCATAAATAAACCAGAGCACCACAAGTCTTTTTTAAATTATTTAAACTAAAAACCCTATAAAATATTAAACAGCTCTTTAGGAAATAATCAGTTTAACTTTTCCCTTTTTTTTATATTTCTATGAAATTTTGTCTTTCTTTAAAACAGACAACTGGTTAAATGTAGCCGAAAGACTCAGATTAGTTTCTGCCAGATTTTAGACATTTCAAGATCTTTAAGAAAACCGTTCGGACCATGCCTGGAGTTCTGAGCACCGTATCAGATCTAGTTTGGAGAGGCTTTGGGACCAGAGAAAGAAAATGTTCTGAATTTTAAAAATGAATTGTTTTTCAGTCGACTAAAACAGGAYGTCCTGCTTGAGTTGGGTTAGGCACAGAAAGAACTCATCAATGTGTGAATTGAACCTGTAAAGGACAAACATTACAAAGCATGTATAAAAAGTTTACTAACCAAAAGACCAGTGTGGTCTGTCCCAGAGAGGACATCAGGGGACCTGAGACAAAAACAAGTCCTGAAATCCAGAACTCCACGAGGCACCAGACTGTTACAGGACAGGTGGTCCAAACAGGACCACCAGAGCTTTGTTCCTCACCGAGGCTGAAGATCATTTTTACTGTTGGATGATTAAAAACAACCACCAGACACCAGCGTTTTCTTTTTTCTCTTTTATTCCTTTGTTACAAAGATGAAGAGGAGCTTCTTTACTTCCCGGGGAGGATGATACCGTCGTACTGAAACAGAGCAGAGGTCAAAGGTCAAACATGTTCCAGTGAAATATTACAAATCAAACAGAACTAATCTGATTTTTAACAGCAGAAAAACTGATTATGATCGAAACAAAGATCAGATTCATTGTTTGTTAAATTTACACTCATATTTTAAATTCTAGATCCCCCAGTTTCCACAAAACTTCTAAGATTGTCCCTGACAGGTTAGAGCTGATTTAATGAGTTTAAAGTTGATTTAATGAACTTAAAGTTGATTTAACGAACTTAAAGTTGATTTAATGAGCCTAAAGTTGATTTAACAAGCCTAAAGTTGATTTAACGAACTTAAAGTTGATTTAATGAACTTAAAGTTGATTTAA
>NW_013952826.1:396135-399840 GCF_001266775.1 Austrofundulus limnaeus
GACAATATTTATGAATGTAGGCATGTATGTATGTATGTATATCTTTATATATGTATGGTATGTGTATATATTTATATATGCCCTCCATGTATTTATCCATTTATTTTCAGGTGAGCGGACAGATGTTGGGTGTGTGGTCCTGTGTTTTATTGGTGTATATTTAATTTACTTCTAATCGCTATTTCAATCTTTCTATCTTTCTAATTACTTCTCTCTCTGATTTTCTCTCTGTCTCTATTTTCTCTTCACTTATAAAAAGTCACTGATGATGAAGAAATAAATAAACTAAATAAACTAATATTTAGTTTTGTTTTCTACTGAAGTGACAAAAAAGTCACTGGTGATGAAGAAATAAACTAAATAAACTAATATTTAGTTTTGTTTTCTACTGAAGTGACAAAAAAAAAGAGATCCAATACAGATGGTTAATGCAGGTTTACATGACATCAGTGAGCCTCAACACCTGATATTTGTCTAAAACGTACAGAAGAGAAAGGTACTTTGGTTCATTGCATGTGGTGTTGAAAAGAAATTTTGTTGTTTTGGAAAAAGGTAATGGATGTTACTGAGGAAATAATTTTCGAGCAAATAATATTGGATTTGGATGGTATTTTGGCTGTACCAACAAAAAACAAAATTACACAAAAAACAAACAAATATTTAAGAACTTATGTTTGCTCAATGCAAAAAGATGAACATTGTTGTTTTGGAAGGAGGCTCATAGACCGAACATCAACCAGTGGATTCAACAGATGTTATTTACACTTCCTTTGGAAAAGATTACATATCAATATGTCAAAAGTGTAAACATGATGGAGGAACATGTGACTGACTGCAGTTCTTGTGGATTATAAACAGTTAAATGTGATATTTTAAAATGGACATGATGAACTTTGAATGGGGCTGCATTATAATTAAGATTGAAAAAAGCAGAGTTTAAGTTTGGGTTGGGTTTTAAGCTTAAACGCATCGTCTTCTACTCTTTCTGTTGACATTTGCTACCAAATGTTTAAGTTGTTTATATAATAATATAATATTTCAATAAATATATTTGTCAAAAAATAAAAACTGAGTGATGCTGAAGCGTTCCCGTCACTCACCTTGTCGCTGGCCTCCAGCATGTTGTCTCCGTGCCATCCAGAGATGGGGACGAAGGCCACGGTGGCCGGGTTGTAGCCGATCTTCTTGATGTAGGTGCTCACTTCCTTTTGGATCTCCTCGAAGCGCTTCTGGCTGTAAGGGGGCTCGGTGGAGTCCATCTTGTTGACGCCGACGATGAGCTGCTTCACACCSAGGGTGAAGGCCAGCAGGGCGTGCTCACGGGTCTGACCGTTCTTGGAGATACCGGCCTCGAACTCACCGACACCAGCGGCCACGATCAGCACAGCGCAGTCAGCCTGGACAAAATTAATTACATCATTTAAACAAAGCTCAGTGAAAGTAAAGATAAGGTTTCAGATTGGGATTATCACCTGGGAGGTACCAGTGATCATGTTCTTGATGAAGTCCCTGTGTCCAGGGGCGTCGATGATGGTCACGTAGTACTTGCTGGTCTCAAACTTCCACAGAGCGATGTCGATGGTGATACCACGCTCACGCTCCGCCTTCAGTTTGTCCAACACCCAGGCNGATGTGCTCCTGGATGCCGAAGCCGAAGTTTCCCGTGTCGGAGAAGTTGYTCTTCCTCAGCTCGTACTCTCGAACCTGAAAGAGTTTGTTCACGTTTCACTCATCCTGCCTTCAAACATTTCTCCTCACCTGTGAGAAAAGCTTCACATTAACATCTTTTTTTTTTCTTCTGTACGTTTTTAGGACCGGAACTCCTTCCACAATATTTATACTATTTCAACAATTCATACATCAAAACATTCAGCATGTTTGCTACTGAACGTGTTCAGCACAATTTCAGCAGCTTTCAGCTAAAGCTTTCAGCATGTAGCATTCACACTACCATTTTCACAGGAAATAATTCTCTAGTTATTTAGTTTGACGCCATCTTTAGTCCACTTAGCTTTATTTTTTACTTCAATTTCAAAAACTCTATTTTACAAGTCAGCGGAAGACAAAGAACAATATGCACTAAAACCTTGTTTCTGAGCAAACTATAGCAGAAGTTTAACCTTCAAAACTGTAACAAAAATATTTATGTAGAAAAAATTAAATCTAGACTCATTCTTCAGCAGCAGGCTGAAAATAATAACAGTTGAACCAGAGAAGTTTGTGTGAGAATGATAAATATGATCCCAGACTGAAGGAAATCATATCAAACTGAAGAGTTTATAAACTAATGTTTACATAACCGAGTCTTCTACAGCAGGTAAGATACTGACGCTTCATAAGAACTGCAACCAAGTTCAACCAAAAGTAAAGAGTGAATTTTATTTGACGTTAAACAACACAAACATTATTTTACAGCACTTTATGGACCTGAAAGCTGCGACACTTCAGGTTTAAATAAATTCTGCTTTTGTTTCATCAGATCTGTGATTTTCTTCAGTTTATTCTAAAAAAAATCTGATAATCTGTCAGATAATCTGTCAGTCCTTTTTAGATACCCTTCAGGTCAAGTTCAACCAGAGCTCTGAAGTGATTTAAAGACAAAATCCACTTCCTGCTCACCTTCAGTCCCTTCTCCAGGATCTCCTCYGCCTTGGCTCCACGCACGGTGCAGTGAACAGCAATCTTTTCATTTCTGCGAATACCAAAGGATCTCACGGTGTAGCGAGCTGCGGGGCAAACAAACACAAACATTACGATCCAGTCCCGACTTTTTAAACCGGCTCCCCATCCCCGACGATAAAGACGGACCCTTGGAGAAGACTGGGGTCTGTCCTGTTAGCTGCTCCAGAACTTTGGCGGCTCGGGTCAGCCTGTCTCCGCTCTCGCCCACACAGATGTTCAGGCAGAGCTTGCGGATGCGGAGCTCTCTCATGGGGTTCTCCTTCTTCTCACCCTGGTCCTGAAGCAGAGAGATCATTAGTCAACAGTTGAACTGACCAACACACCTGACACCATGAGTTAACCTGGTCAGTGTGGTTCCACCATCCTACAKGATTTAAACGCACACCGGTCACTGAACATGTCTGAACACAACCCTGCTGCTAAAGCTGTTAGCATTAGCACAAATAACGTACCTGATTTATACTAAACTGACCTGCTAACAGATCAAAACTAAATAAAATAAAAAATAAACAACACTTCAGGGTCTTAACTCTGCCGCAGAATCCGATTTAACCCGGAAGTGTCAACGAAAAGTCAGGTTTACTGCGGCTAACCTGTTAGCATCGCTCRGTTTAACCGTTTAACAATATTATGTGATGTTTATTGAACAAATATGGGTCTAAATAAATCCCTTATCGTGGACTCTGAGAGTCCGGACCCAGGTCAGGGACTAAAGTGACCCTACAGATCCGATGATGGCGGATTTCTGCTGTTCCTTCATGCCTGAGCCAAGCCGCTCGGTGTGAGCCGCTACTCACCGCCATGTTGGATCGCTTAGAAGAGGGCGATCCACTTCCGGYGGGAGGGCTTTATACATGAGTGTCCGTCCGGAAATAAGGCCCTGAAAACAACACAGAGCGAGGCGGAATGTTCCGCCTTGAAAATTAAAGCTAAAATTTCAATCTTGTTGTGATTAATCAAATATTTAACTGTACTGAAATAAAATATGTATCTAATAAGTCATAATCATCATTTATCTTGTAT
>NW_013952826.1:400198-406352 GCF_001266775.1 Austrofundulus limnaeus
GTTACCAACAAGACAAATTAGGACTCATCTCTGTTTCCATCAGGATGATACAGGTATCCAAGTGGCTTTTAAACCACCTGTGACATGCATGTCCATGGAAAACAAAAAGTCAAAGAAAACATCTTTATATTTAAGAAACTTGGCATAATATACATGATTTTACCCATTATGTCACATAATTGGCATATTTTCGAAGTAAAACAGGAAGTGACATCAGAGGGGAACTCTTACAGAAAGAAAACTCCAGTTTTTGTTCACTGAAACAATATTATTTGAACCGCTAAAAAAATCTAAACATCAGATTCTTCTCTACAGTGAGTTGGCCTTTATTCAGACATTTCCTTTGACATCACTTCCTGTTACTTCACATGCAAATATCTCAACTGCTCATCTCAGCAGCATGATTTTTTTTACAAAATGTTATAAATGTAATGTTTTTAAAATGCATTCATATTTATCAGAAAATGTTGTCACAGGCACTTTAAAGCCAGGAAAATGTGATGAAGTCATTTTGACCTAATTTGACTAATTTTGACATGATGGGTCACATGTATTTAAATGTTTATATTAATCCATATACATCCATCTATATATCAGTCATGAAACTAATAGTTTGTATTATTTTAACTTTACTTTTTGTTTAAATTTAGTAAAATCTGCTGCAGTGACAGATTCTGGCCACAGGGGGGCGGTGTCACAGTGACTTTAACCACATGATGCGCTCCTTCCATGACGAACCGAGCCGAACCCACCTCGGCGGCTTCCTTCTCGAACTTCTCGATGGTTCTCTTGTCGATCCCTCCGCACTTGTAGATCAGGTGGCCGGTGGTCGTGGACTTGCCGGAGTCGACGTGTCCGATGACCACGATGTTGATGTGGGTCTTTTCTTTTCCCATGTCGGTTCACCGGCTGCGGACACGTCATGTGGTCGAGATGAGGCGTTTAAATCATTGAATCAACGGACGAATTTAAAAAAAAAAAAGTCACGCTTAAACCACCCGAGTTAGAAATTTCACCACATATTTACACTTTTAATACCCAAACACGCTTTGTTTTAAAATGAGAAAAAAAAAACTTGTGCGTCACTAGAAAAACTGCGACAGCCCCGTTTTACCGGGTGAACACTTTTCCACACAACACCGGAAAGCGGCGCTGAGTCACGCACGAAGCGGCGCGACTTTCCTCCATGTTGAACACGGCCGCCATGTTCTTTATGACGGGAGCGCGCGCCGCGTGCACGGAGACAAAAAGGACAAGCTTCTAATTTAGCTTATTTTCTCTTCCTGTAAATGTTTAAACACTAAAATAGCTTTAATTTCAGCTCTAATCATTAGTTTATAAAAACTCATGCAAAATACTATTAACTCACTATTTTAACTGAACTTATAAGRTTTAATTTCAAACGTGCATTTCTAAAATTAGACGCTCACCAACCTGTGCCCAGAAACTCAAGAAATCCTGGCTTTAAAGAGGCAAAAGGGCAGACGGTGGTCGGCACGGAGCTTTTATACCTCAGCAGAGAGGGAGGGCTGCGCAGGCTCATGGTCAAATCGAGCGCTGTGATTGGCTGCAGCGTCCCGAGGCGATTGGACGGTGAGCTCTGGTCAGAACAGCTGCGACTCACAGCTGCCTGTCAGACAAATCCACACCAACTGCAGACACTGAAGGACTCCAGACCAGCCAATTGCAATTTTTTCAGAGATTTATTTTTCATTAGTTACCAGCAGCTTATTTGTTTTTTTTTTAAACCAATTAATTTGTGGCATATTTTAAAGATTGACATACAGTTCTAAACCATTTCAAACTTAAACTGAGGCGATGCCACGGAGTTGCTTTTTCCTGCGGAAACTTTTGCGATGGGTTTTAATCAGCATGAGCCAGTCCTTGAGTAGAGAGCTGTGCCTGGGAGAAGAGCCGGGGTGGTGGGAGGCCATGGAGGGAGAGACCCCCAGCTGCCGGACGTCCTGCACCACCATTCATTTCTTCTTCTGGGCCTTCTCTGCAGCCTTCGTCGTCTTCCCGCTCACCTCCTTGGTGTCCACGGCCTTGATGACGCCGACGGCCACAGTCTGCCTCATGTCACGCACGGCGAAGCGACCTGAAAACGCAGGCGAGGATGAGAAACTGAACTTTTAAAATCGATCGTTTCAGGGTTCGGGGCAAAGACCTACCAAGAGGAGGGTAGTTGGAGAAGGGCTCCACCACCATGGGCTTCTGTGGGATCAGTTTGACGATGGCGGCGTCTCCGGACTTGACAAACTTGGGGTTGTCCTCCAGCTTCTTGCCGGACCGGCGGTCGATCTTCTCCTTCAGCTCGCTGAACTTGCAGGCGATGTGGGCGGTGTGGCAGTCCAGCACGGGGGCGTAGCCCTCGTTGATCTGACCGGGGTGGTTCAGGATGATGACCTGCACGAACAGTAAGAGTTAAACTCTGCACCTTAAAACCGAGCCCCGCCCCCCCCCTCTCAGACAGGAAGCACCCACCTGTGCGTTGAAGCTGTCGGCAGCCTTGGGCGGGTCGTTCTTGCTGTCACCGGCCACGTATCCACGACGGATCTCCTTCACTGAGACGTTCTTCACGTTGAAGCCCACGTTGTCTCCGGGCACGGCCTCGGGCAGAGACTCGTGGTGCATCTCCACGGACTTCACCTCAGTGGTCAGGTTGGGGGGAGCGAAGGTGACCACCATGCCGGGCTTCAGGACACCGGTCTCAACACGACCGACTGGGACTGTTCCGATACCTGAAAGGGAGCGAGTGTGAGTCTAAAACATCTAAATAAACCAAATGTAACATTAATCCAAACTCACCGCCGATCTTGTAAACGTCCTGCAGGGGCAGACGGAGGGGCTTGTCGGTGGGTCGGCTCGGGGGCATGATGGAGTCCAGGGCCTCCAGCAGGGTCACACCTGTGGCTCCGCCCTCTTTACGCTCGATCTTCCAGCCCTTAAACCAGCTCATCTGAGAACAGGACAAACAGGGATTTTAACTAAAACCATAAATCAGTGATGCTGAAGATCAATCATTAGAGTTATCAGGAGATGTTGGCCCACACTAGCTCAGAGTTGTAAAGTAACTAAGTANGCGAAGGTGACCACCATGCCGGGCTTCAGGACACCGGTCTCAACACGACCGACTGGGACTGTTCCGATACCTGAAAGGGAGCGAGTGTGAGTCTAGAACATCTAAATCAATCCGAAGTAACGTGAATTTATCCAAACTCACCGCCGATCTTGTAGACGTCCTGCAGGGGCAGACGGAGGGGCTTGTCGGTGGGTCTGGAGGGGGGCAGGATGGCGTCCAGAGCCTCCAGCAGAGTGGTTCCACTGGCTCCGCCCTCTTTGCGCTCAATCTTCCATCCCTTGAACCAGTTCATCTGCAACACAACACAAATCAGCACCGGCCCATCATAAACTGGTTTGAACAGTGGATCAGGGTCCTCACCTTGTCGCTGGCCTCCAGCATGTTGTCTCCGTGCCATCCAGAGATGGGGACGAAGGCCACGGCGGCCGGGTTGTAGCCGATCTTCTTRATGTAGGTGCTCACTTCCTTTTGGATCTCCTCGAAGCGCTTCTGGCTGTAAGGGGGCTCGGTGGAGTCCATCTTGTTGACGCCGACGATGAGCTGCTTCACACCCAGGGTGAAGGCCAGCAGGGCGTGCTCACGGGTCTGACCGTTCTTGGAGATACCGGCCTCGAACTCACCGACACCAGCAGCCACGATCAGCACAGCGCAGTCAGCCTGGACAAAATTAATTACATCAGTTAGAGATTTAAAGCAAACATGACCGACACGCCGAGGCTAAAGGTGAGCCCTCACCTGGGAGGTACCAGTGATCATGTTCTTGATGAAGTCCCTGTGTCCAGGGGCGTCGATGATGGTCACGTAGTACTTGCTGGTCTCAAACTTCCACAGAGCGATGTCGATGGTGATACCACGCTCACGCTCCGCCTTCAGTTTGTCCAACACCCAGGCRTACTTGAAGGAGCCCTTACCCATCTGTCACAACAGGTTTTAATCAACAACTTTATAAAATCAGCAGAAATGTGAGCCGTCACATCAAAACCACGGTCAAGAAACTGGGATATATAGAGGCCACAAAAACTGAATTCCTTCATAATAATAAACATCAATGTTTCATTTAAACTTAACTATGAAATAGTTTCTTTCCAGCTGTGAATCTTAATATTTAAATATTGAGATTTCCTCTTCATAATGAAATTAAAAATTCATCATTAAAATTACATAAAATTTGGATTCAGGCCAAATATTAATGTATTATGACAATTTAAGGCTCATCTCTGGGTCTGTTTGTATCAGAATGATCCAGGTGTCAAAACGTAGCTTTTAAAGCAGGAACCTGAAAATATGTTTAGCTAATATTAACCCATATACTATCAGTCATGAAACAAAACATATTGTAAATGTAATGAAGCATTTAAAGTCACATTAAGCTGGCACTGACAAGTTGAGGTCATTTATCAACATAGACCTGAACAACTATAAAACTTAACATTTAAATGGTTTATTTCACATGTAAAAGATATTTAATAAATAAGTCATGATTTATATGATATTTAAAACAATGATATTTTAAAAAGTCATTTCGTCACTGGTTTCCCGCAGCCTGAGGCCTTCACACAGGACTGCGCAGTCACCACTGCCCGTTCCCGCTGAAGCCCCACCCCTCATGCGCGCTCACGGCTCCAGCTACACCCTCGTGCCGGGCACTTGGGCACGCTGAGGCCGCCATCTTGGCTGTGACTAACATTTGAAATAAACGCAGAAACGAGTAAAAATGAACGGAGCCACGCACCTCGGCGGCTTCCTTCTCGAACTTCTCGATGGTTCTCTTGTCGATCCCTCCGCACTTGTAGATCAGGTGGCCGGTGGAGGTGGACTTGCCGGAGTCGACATGGCCAATGACCACGATGTTGATGTGGGTTTTTTCCTTTCCCATTGTTGGTTTCTGAAAAATAAATATAAAAAAAAACTTAGTCCTTTGAGAAATTTAACGTCGACGTAATATCATTCCAGTTAGCATCAGCGCTAACAAGGTTGACACCAACAACATTTAAACCCAGTTCACCGAACAAACACCGCTCAGGAGTGTTTTATTATGCACATAATAGAGTTTAAGTTTTATTAAATCGTATTAATTACGTTACAACAAGTAAAATCAGGTTTTCGCCGGTCTTTTATCGGGAGTTGTAGCCGCTAGCAAGCAGCTGCTAGCAGGCCTCAGTCGGCCACGGGCCAGCCGAGACACGTGTTTCCCTTTCGGCCACGTCGGATAAAGTTACAAAGACCTCGAAATATCCCGAGTCCATCCCGTCCGGACTCCGAACACCTGCTGCTGGAGAACACGTCCAGTTGTTTCGCGGAGGAGAGGGATGAAATGCCGCTGAAGCATCCTCTCGGATGGTGGCTTTTTTTTTTCAGCCTCCTTTGTTCCTTTAACCCCGCATTTTACTCATCCTGTGATTCCATCAGCAGTTTATAGGTTTAAATTTAATACAGTTTAATTATGAGTCACCCCGAAGGTTAGCAGTTTATCATTTTTTTAGTCTATATAAATTCCACAGGTTAGCGTTATGTTACATAACCTAAAATCAAAGATTTAAATTAGCTACAGCTCGAGCTGATGAAGCTAATTATCTTTAGCTCGTTTAAAGGTGAAGCCTGTCGCGTTAGCCGGCCTCTAGCGGACTTAAAACCGGATGAATCACGGCTCAACTCACCGGTGTTTCAGGGTTTTCACGGCCTAAGCAGCTGCCCCTAGCCAGGTAACAGAAAGAGGAAGTCTGTGGCCGGACCGGGAGGTTTTATACCGGATGGGAGGCGGCTTGACTTCCCGTCACCCTCCCTGCTGCGGAACTCCGCAAATCACACGCATTCCTGCCGAAAACGTCATCACGTACAGAGGAGGCGTAACACGTCATCAGGTCACTTTGTTGCCTAGCATCTGATGAAATCTATAAAATACTCTTTAACAGTGTTGTATAAAGTACCACACAGTGATTAAAACTATTATTTTAAGCATTAAAAGTCAAAGTAACGATTTAAAATGAGCAGTCAGATTTTCTGTAAGGACATTTATTAGGAGGTGACCTCCCCAAAAACTGCAGAAATGACTGTTGTATTAAAAGAATGAAT
>NW_013952826.1:408507-410025 GCF_001266775.1 Austrofundulus limnaeus
TATATATATATCTTTGTACTAGGCTACATGTCTGCCATGTCTTGCTGGAGTGTGACATGATTTGTTTGTGTACAAACTAAAACACTATCAGAGTTTTTTGTCTTTTTTTAAAAATGTAAGAAGTAAAAAGTAGGCTGAAAATAATTACTCAAGTACAGATACACAAAAATTATTTTAAGCAAAGTAACAAAGTATTTGTACTTTATAGTGTATTGTTTCCTGGTCAGAATATACATATCATACACACACCTACACATTTTTATACACAATCTAATATTTTAGCAACTATCACATCAAAACCTAAAAAAAGAAACATAATCAAACCAAAGCAGGAGCAACACATCTATTAATTTCTGACTTTTTGTGACATCTAAAAGAATTAAAAACATGTTCATCATGGATCAAAGCAACAGATTACCGAGTTTGTTAAGGATCCAGGCAACGGAGGAAGTCCTTTTATTATTTTTATTAAATAAAGTCACATCACAGCCAAATATTATTCAGCATTTTGAACACTAAGTGAAGAAAAGTCGAACTTTTGGTGATTTGTGTTTCCATCACATGTTGTTCTGTCAATAAATCTACCAAAACATTCTTGATTAATCACACTCTTATCCAGAAATAGTCTCAGGATGACCTTTGACCCCTAACGTTTTCAGATTGAAACTGATCAGAAATTAATCGTACTTTGATTGTTTTAGTAAAAACTGTTTTAAAAACAGTGTGAAGTGAAAGGAATGGTACACTAACACCAAACTAACACATTTTATCCCAGTATTTGGAAAAGTGACTGATTTAAAGACATGTTTATTATCTGAAGTAGATTATCTGTTGCTTTGAGATAACTCCTGAGAGTTTCAGTCACATCTATTCAGTGGGTCACAAGATATTTTGCTAACAGACAGATAGACACAGGTGATAATGTTTGTTGGTTCAGTCTGATGATGTAGATCAGAAAAGGTGTTGTATGATTGTACAAGATTTGTTTTACAATTTCTTTATATTAAACCAACTTGAACTGTCTCATTGTTTATTATAATAAAGTTATTAACATGTGTGATAAGATCATGTCTGTTTGTTATCAGGGTAATGTTTGAGGGTGAGGAGGTCAGACTCTTCCTCCTCATCATCACCTGAGATCCTGAACCGAGGCAGCTGACATCCCTTTGTTACACATTTACTCCTCACTGTTCAGGTAACAGAGTCTTTATTAACACAGTCTTTATTAACACAGTCTTTATTAACAGTCTTTATTAACACAGTCTTTATTAACACAGTCTTTATTAACAGTCTTTATTAACACAGTCTTTATTAACAGTCTTTATTAACAGTCTTTATTAACACAGTCTTTATTAACAGTCTTTATTAACACAGTCTTTATTAACACAGTCTTTATTAACAGTCTTTATTAACACAGTCTTTATTAACAGTCTTTATTAACACAGTCTTTATTAACAGAGTCTTTATTAACACAGTCTTTATTAACAGAGTCTTTATTAACAGTCTTTATTAACAGAG
>NW_013952826.1:413214-415672 GCF_001266775.1 Austrofundulus limnaeus
AGTCTTTATTAACACAGTCTTTATTAACAGAGTCTTTATTAACAGAGTCTTTATTAACAGAGTCTTTATTAACAGTCTTTATTAACAGAGTCTGTATTAACACAGTCTTTATTAACAGATTCTTTATTAACAGTCTTTATAACTGACTCCATTAATGGACTCTTCAGTAACAGAGTCTTTATTAAGAGTCTTTATTAACAGTTTCTTTATTAAGAGTCTTAATTGACAGATTCTTTATTAACATAGTCTTTATTAAGAGTCTTTTTAACAGAGTCTTCATTAAGAGTCTTTTTAACTGACTCCATTAATGGACTCTTTAGTAACAGTGTCTTTATTGAGTCATTATTAACAGAGTCTTTATTAAGAGTCTTTTTAGCTGACTCTATCAATGGACTCTTCAGTAACAGACTCTTTAGTAACAAAGTCTTTATAACTGACTCCATTAATGGACTCTTCAGTAACAGAGTCTTTATTAATAAGACTCTTTTTTATCAGACTCTTAACTTGGCAGCTGTTGTTGTCGGGGCAGAGTACAAGGGAGGGGGCACACAGCACTGGACGTGAGTGATAAAAGCAGACAGAAAACCATGAGCACCAAAAACACACAAAAGTCTGGTGACAAGGCTGCTAAAGGTCAAGTCCAAACAGGTTCTCAGTAGCTTTACGTCCATCAAAGCTGTCAGACGAGGCAGGTTTTACATTCAAGGAGCCACGCCAGTGATCCTGAACAAAAAGCTTCGTTTAAATGTTGACTAACTGCCTTTCAGCTGCAGAGCTGTAAAAATGTGGTCTGAGCAAYTCGTTACAGGTTCGTCCTGCTCTGATCGAGTTCAGAAGCTCTGTTCACCAACGCTTCATTTACTTTAATAAGATTATCAATTGGTGACATTATTAATTAAATTATTATTATGACACGATGCTGATAGGCAGTAATCAGCAGGAAGTTATATTTAAAACTTGTTTCACAATAAGAGCATGAATTATTTCTCAGTTACAGAAGAGATTTAGTAAAAAAAATCTTCCTAAACGTGTCTAAACTCTTTTGTTTAGAGGAAAAACACTGAAGTGGACGGAGCAGTTTCTCCTCCCTGAATGAATGAACCTGACAAAAGAAGAAGAAACAGGTCAGTTTCTTACAGGTGAGGCAGCCAGGAGCAGAGGAAGTGACGTTTCCAGACTCTGACCTCACGCAGCCGACCGGTTTTTCCAGGAGAGCGGCCTTAATGTTCATCTGCAAGAACCTGAAACCTCCCAGCCTCTTTCTAGTCTGATTCACCTGAAAGAACTGAAGAGAGTCAGAGGCTTGTCTTTAAATCTAGAGAACATATGACTGTAAACACGACAGCCTTCATACGAGCAGTCATTTCATCCTGAGGTTCTGAAAACCAGAACAGGAAATGTTTCATTTGGTTTCTGCTCCTGCTGAGGAGAGAAAACCAGCAGCTGAGCTCTGATTTCTGACTGCAGGTCCCGTCTGCAGGCCAGCAGGAAGGAGGAGGAAGTGTCACGACGTGAGAAATGTGACTCAACAGGCCGAACCGCAGCCGCTTCCCTGGCAGCTGCTCGGTGGCGATGAGTCATGGTCGGGTACGGGCGGTTGTCACGGCAACGGGGGAGATGAACRTTTAACGGAAAGGAAACGATCCAGGTTTCCTCACGGTCCATCCCAGACCGCCTTATTCTCTGCACACTAACAAGTCCCAAAGATTAAACCAATCCTTAGTTTGAGACTGAAACAGTCAGGAAAATTCTAAATTAAATCATATTATAAAATAAAAACATCGTAATGTCATACAGACAGATAAAGAAACAGCTGAAGTGTTTGTTTACATAAATAAACAGCTGAAGTGTGTTTGTTTACATAAATAAACAGCTGAAATGTGTTTGGTTACATAAACAACTGAAGTGAGTTTGTTCACTTACAGAAACAGCTGAAGTGTGTTTGTTTACCTCCAGAAACAGCTGAAGTGTGTTTGTTTACCTTCAGAAACAGCTGAAGTGTGTTTGTTTACCTCCAGAAACAGCTGAAGTGTGTTTGTTTACCTTTAGAAACAGCTGAAGTGTGTTTGTTTACCTTTAGAAACAGCTGAAGTGTGTTTGTTTACCTTCAGAAACAGCTGAAGTGTGTTTGTTTACCTTCAGAAACAGCTGAAGTGCGTTTGTTTACTTAAAGAAACAGATGACGTGTTTGTTTACCTTTAGAAACAGCTGAAGTGTGTTTGTTTACATACAGAAACAGCTGAAGTGTGTTTGTTTACCTACACAAACAGCTGAAGTGTGTTTGTTTACCTATAGAAACAGCTGACGTGTGTTTGTTTACCTGCAGAAACAGCTGAAGTGTGTTTGTTTACCTACACAAACAGCTGAAGTGTGTTTGTTTACCTATAGAAACAGCTGAAGTGTTTTTGTTGACCTGCAGAAACAGCTGAAGTGTGTTTGTTTACCTACAGAAACAGTT
>NW_013952826.1:415987-417378 GCF_001266775.1 Austrofundulus limnaeus
AGTGTTTGTTTACCTACAGAAACAGCTGAAGTGTTTGTTTACCTACAGAAACAGCTGAAGTGTTTGTTTACCTACAGAAACAGCTGAAGTGTTTGTTTACCTACAGAAACAGCTGAAGTGTGTTTGTTTACWTACAGAAACAGCTGAAGTGTTTGTTTACCTACAGAAACAGATGAAGATATTTTTTCAGATTGAATAAATCCTGCAGACTAAAAGCTGTTGGGCTGAAAATAGAACTTTCTGGGTCTAGAAAGGTTTGTAGTTTGAATCCCGGTCTTTCAGCCTGTTTGTCATGTTTAATTTGCTCGTCAGTTGTTGTTTATTTGAAAACCAGCCGGAGGTTTAGCTGAGAGTAAGAAGAGTTTCAGGAGTTGCTGATGTGTCTGAGCTGATAAAGAAGAAGCTCTGCAGCTCTTCTGCCTCTTTAAAGAACTTTTCCAGAACAAAGCATTGATTCCAGGGGCTTCCTGTGGTGGGAGGAGAAGGTTTGTTTGTGCAGCAGATAGATATTTGTCTATGTCTCTTTGTGCGTCATCCTCCCTAACGCTTGGAGATCCTGCAGCCTGATAAGCGCCTCTCTTCGATGGGGAGATAAGGGGCCGGCGGCCCACCGGGCCTGGATTCTCTGGGCTTAGATTTGGTGGTTGAGATGGGAGACGAGATAAAAGTTGGCGGCGATCGCTGCAGCTGATAGGAGGCAGATGGAAGAGGAGATGGATGGAGGGCGCGGCGTAATTACATCTGGATGTTGGGTGACATTTAGTCGGCGGGTCTGAGGGTTCTGCTGGGCTCCAGACGGACCAGTCCATGGCTGAAAGAAGACGAGCAGCAGGAAGTGGTGGAGAGGAAGAAGAAGAAAACAGAGAAAGTGTGTTTGTAGTTGTTAGATGAGTGTTTTTAATGGCAGCTGTGGCTCCCCGCCCCCCTCTCACTGAGATGTGGAGGCTGATAAGGAGGCCTGCTGATGGTGGAGAGATACCAGGCTGCAGATCCTCTCTGCTGATTGGACGTCAGAGAGTGACATCATCCTCAGAGGTCAGACGCCTGCAGAGGACGGAGCAGAAACCTTTTCTTCTTCTCTTTAGGTTTATTTTCATAAATGTGGGATATTTTCATCTGCAAATAAAAGATCTCTGCTTCGCTTAAACTACAGGAAACAAACAAACAAACAAACAAACAAACAAACAAACAAACAAACATCAGAGTCTTTCTGTGAAAACTGGAAAAAAACATGTTTTTAACTAACTTCATCATTGTTGTTCAACCAATCACAGAGCTGCAAGGCTGTATAGACAGGAAGTGACATCACAAGATAGTCAGAACACACACACACACACACACACACACACACACACACACACACACACACACACACACACACACACACACAC
>NW_013952826.1:423442-424848 GCF_001266775.1 Austrofundulus limnaeus
TATGTATAAAATTCATTTATTTTAAACTTTCCTTTCTTCAAACATCTCCTTAGTCATTATTTAAGGTTTTATTGTATTTTTATTACGTGTCTTCATAGTGATGTCACTTCCTTCAGTTTTATGCATTCAATGCATAAAACTGATTTATTAGTTTTCACACGTTTTTACATGAGTTCCTTATTATTATTATTAGTGTAAATAAATAAGTTTTTATTATTTTAGTTGTTGTTTTTCTCTTGCTGAGGTTGTGTTTGTTGAGCAGGGTGCAGCTGAAGTTTGACAGAGTGAATTTATTGTGAGTCTGCAGCTCCTCGGTGGCCCTCCCCTCCTCCGTCTTGCTGTTTTTTTTGTTGTTGCTCTTTCTTTGTTCAGCTTTTAGCTCGATGTGAGGCAGCGATAAGCCGCGGGGCCTGATCTCCGGCGCAGATCCAGATCGCGGAGCGTGATTGCAGTTGTTATCGGGCCGGAGCAGGCGGGAGCAGAGGCTCCGCTGCAGCTGGGGTCCGGACCCGGGCAATCAGTTCCGGCCCTAATGGGATTAATGTTGTTGTATAATTAAATGATAGGTGTGAATGCATTTGTTTCCACCCCCCCCCCCCTCCTCTCTTACAAGCATTGTCATTGATTAATTAAATTAAAATTAATAGCACGTATTACTCACTCCAGATTCTGTAGCAGATACTTCAGACATGTTGGGAAATTCTGATGTTGGTTGATACTTATCTGTTGGGTTTTTCTTCTAAGTTGGAGAGGAAGAGGCAGAGGAAAGTAGCAGCATCAGCAGGATGACTCGCTCTCTGCTTGATGTTTCTGACAGATATTAACGGCTCTGATGGTGACTGATTGGGTATCGGTCGGGAAACGGTTCTCATGCTGGAGATCAGATATCTGTGTGGGAGAGCTGCATGAGGCTGCAGCCGTGCACACGTGTGCTTTCACAGCATACCTGCAGGACAGAAGAACCCTGTGAGAGCAGCTTATCTGCAGCCCATCGCTGTTCAAGGCTGAAACTTAGAGCAGATACTTGAAATACGACGAGTCAGCAGCTTCAGCTCTGCTAATAAAAACTGTTTGTGATGGAGACGCCTCCTGGATCGTTGTGTGTGTGTGTGTGTGTGTGTGTGTGTCTGTCTGTGTGTGTCTGTGTGTGTCTGTGTGTGTTTGTGTGTGTCTCTGTGTGTCTGTGTGTGTCTGTGTGTGTGTCTGTGTGTGTCTGTGTGTGTCTGTGTGTGTCTGTGTGTTTGATCAGACCTACCAAAAGAGGGAAGTTGGCAGGAAGCTGTGTTTGACTTCAGTCTGGATGAATTATAATGTTTTCCTGTGTTTGACTTGCAGAAGGACCTGGAGGTTCTGACGGTTAACGGTTTGACCTTTGACCTCTGGGGGGGGGACACCATCAGGTGAGA
>NW_013952826.1:424923-426023 GCF_001266775.1 Austrofundulus limnaeus
TACAACAAATATCACATACTTTAAGACTTTTACTCAAGTTATATTCCTAAAGGAGACTTTAACTTTTACCAAAGTAAGTTTTTGGTGAGATACTTGTACTTTTACTCAAGTATCACTTTGTGGTACTTTATACAACACTGGGTGCTGCTGTTTCTGGTTCTGGTTGTGGTTCTGGTTGTGGTTGTGGAGGTTCGGACCGGCTGAAGCGACCCGGTCCGACAGGAGACTCAGAGTCTGATCAGGATAAAGCTGCAGATAAACTGGTGCAGCTGTAAAACTCCTGATCCTCATCATTTATTAGAGGGCGTGGTGATCTAATGAAGGTCAAAGGTCTGCAGGAGCAGGAAGTGGAGGAGAAAACACTACCAGAACCAGAACCAGAACCAGAACCAACCAGGTGTATTTGTTTGTATTTTATGTGAGAAAACCAGCAGCTGACCCTGTTTTAATTTAAACAGAGACGGCGGCCATGTTGAACAGGAAGCTGCTTCAGTGATGTTTTAGGACGGTTTGAACCTGAGCATCCCTCTTTAAATTCCTCTCGACCCTCCACTCCTCCTTGATTCCACCTGTGCCCCCCCCTCACTGAGCGGTCTGCAGACAGACCCCTGGCCTCGGCCAACCAGGTCTTGGCGCTATGATAATGTGGAAAGTTGAACTGGCCCCATTACAGCGAGGCTGATGGGAGGGCCGATAGCGCCGTTGATAATGGGTGCAGATAGCGCTGACACAGCGGTCCAATAGCCCAGCCTTCCCTTCCTCACCCCCCCACACCCCACCCATTATCATTCCTGCCCACCGATGGGCTCCCAGAACGCTATCTCCTCTCCATTTCCACTCCTGCGACAGATAAGAATGGAAATACTGACTTCATAGCTGACTGATTAAAGTGTCTGCCTTTCTTGATAATACACAGATAAATTATGTTTCCCCCCCCCCCCCCATCTGGAGGAGGGTGGGGCAGAGCAGAGAGAAGAAAAACCCCTCCACTTCTTTCTGTTTCAGAGGACGAGGAGGGATCCAAGGTTCTGTTCAGGACCTACCCACGACCTGCAGGATGAGGACTTGTAGTTTGAACGTTAGGAAGACCAGTGGGGGGT
>NW_013952826.1:426402-430829 GCF_001266775.1 Austrofundulus limnaeus
CCCTCCCTCCCTCCCTTATCTTCAGCTCTACAGCTCTCTGTCCAACTGAACCCCCTTCATCTGTCACTCCTCTTCCTCACTCCTGACCAGGTGTGTGGAGGAGGGAGGAGGAGTCAATATAAACAGTTAATACAGGTAACAGTGGGATGTAGTCCAGCTTATTAACCATTAATAAACTGTTATAACACATGAACAACTCAGACTTCGTCAAACAGTGATCCTGTTTCAGTGTCTTATTACTGCTTTATAACTGTTTATTAATGTTTATAACGTGTAATAAACAGATCATCTGAAGACTGAAGCTGTTGTAAAACTACAGCTTTAGACTAGCTGTTAGCTCGTCAGTTCAGAATTAGTTGTCTGTAACAGGTAAGATACTGCCCGTTCTGAACTGTCTGAATGCATCACATAAATCTGGATTTTAATCTGAAAATATCTGAACTGCTCTGCTTTAGTGTTCGAGCATTTAAAGTGTCTGTGACATGTCTATCCATCAAATACAACAAGTCAAAGAAAACACATTTTTATAAAAGAAACCTTACATAAAACATGATTTTACTCATTTTGTCACATAAATGACATATTTTCTTTTAAACTCAGCTCAAAGTGCAACAGGAAGTGACATCACAGGGGAACTCTTTAAGAGAAATCTGTAATCTTTGTTTATTGAAACAGTTTTATTTGAACTCTGACTCAAAATAATCCACAGAAACATCAGATTATTGTGTCGTTAGCTGTTTCATCAGTGCTTTGTTCCGTGCAGACATTCCTCTCTGACATCACTTCCTGTTCCTTCACATGTAAACATCTCAACAACTGTTCATCTCAGCAGCAGGGAGTTATTTTTACAACATGATAATATTGTTATCTTTCCAATAACGTCTTTATATTTATTTAATAAACTTCATGTCACAGGCACTTTAAAGTGAGGTAATAATCCGGTGCTTCCCACCTGACCCCGGCCCGTTCAGAGACTGGAACCTGTTCCACCTTGACTCAGGGGACCACAGGGACCGGTGGGTTTGTGTTGGCGCCCCGCCCGGCCCCGCCCTGCAGTCAGGTGGTGTTGTGTTGTTGTGTCGTCCTGCAGGAGGCAGCAGGATGGGACAACACGCTGTTCTCCGGGGCCACACTTGCTGACCTTGATAGATTAGCCTGAGAGAGGCTTTTCTGTCTGACACACAGCAACGATAAGTCTCTGAGCCAAATAGTTTCCCTTTTCTCAGAAATATGGCCGCTGTGCCGGCTGAGGAGAGATTGTGTTCATTTCATGTGAGTCTGCCTCCACCGACCAATCTTCCTGTCTGTGTCTGCTAATAATCAACCCCCTCCTCCCATCCCACCTCACCAGATCACTTATCTAAATATATTTTTCTTTCCCTGCCCACAGTGCTGCACTTCTATCAGCGCCGTGCACGCACACTTTTACACATTAACTGGGACCAGGATGCACAAAATCACCATAAAGGTTAATTTGATACCCAAACCCAGGCTTAACTTTTTTTTAAGGGCAGCTCTCCTTTTTTCGTCCACAAAGAGCAGGGAGTGGACGGCTGAGAAAGAAAAGGAGGAGGAAAAAAAAGCGAAGCTGTGATAAAAAGCTGAGATAAGCGAGTGGCTGTGTTGTGTAGGAGTTGATATCAATGTTATCTATCGCTCTTTTTTCACTCTGTGAGCCCTTCTCTTGTTTTTTTAGCCCTTATCTTGCTACACCAAAATGCCAGGAACAAAAAGGGGAGAAAGAAAGAAATTACGTGCAGATTATTCACGGGGCCAGGCTGATAAAATGTTGAAATTAAGACGTGGACGAGCATTTTTCTCCTCTGCAACTGTTTTGATTTAGAAAGTTTGTGTTTTTGTTTCTGCTGCGAGTGCACGCTGATCATTTCTTACTGCTGCGCACACACACACACACACACACACACACACACACACACACACACACACACACACACACACTCTGGCGGGCTCAGATAAGGTCAGTTCTCAGTCTGACGCTCAGAAAAGCTCAAAGCGGCAGCAGACAGGTTTGGGTTCCTGCACAACCAAACATCTCAGGTCTAACAGAAACGGAGCGCTGTGATTGGCTGCCTGGTGGCGCTGACCTGTCAGAACCTCTGATGGGTCGCGCTGTCTAAACGGCACATTTTGTTCTTTAACTTGTTCAGGTTTTAACTGGAATATTAGACGTTAAACTGGATCTTCAGACAGGTTTTCATGCTGCCTCCAGGCTGGGCCAGCAGCAGGTGACACCTGGCAGAGGGACAAGCTGATTGGTCAAATCTATCGTACACTTGTGCTGATTGGTTCAAATTATAATTATATGCAATTATTTTGGGCGATTGGTTGAATTTGTTGATCACATCACAGTTTCTTAGAGGAATTTAATTATGACATATCATATAGCTTACTTCTTAGCATAGGCCTTGCTAGCGTAGCATACACCATGCTAATGTGTCATATTCCATTATAACAAAGGATACATAAAACCAACATCTTAGCATGTAGTAAATGGTAAATGTCTTGAACTTATATAGCTCTTTATCAAGTCCTGTTGGACTCCAAAGCCTTTTATACTCACAGACCTAACCAACTATTCACACACTGATGGTGCTAGGCTACACTGTAGCCACAGCTGCCCTGGGGCACACACACTCACAAAGGCAGGGCTGCCATGCGCTAGTGCTGCTGGACCCTCTGACCACCATCAGCAGGAAAGGCAGGTGAAGGGTCTAGCCCAAGGACACAGGAACTGAGATGATGGAATGGGCGATCAAACCAGCAACCCACCGGTTACAAGAACTCCTCCAATATAACCACTCTGCTACAGCTGTCCAGCCATGCCATGCTAATGTAGCATATGCTATGCTAAAGCAGCATACACCATGCTAATGTGGCATACACCATGCTAATGTAGCATGCATCATGCTAATGTGGCATCCACCATGCTAATGTAGCATACACCATGCTAAAGTAGCATACACCATGCTAAAGTAGCATACACCATGCTAAAGTAGCATACACCATGCTAATTTAGCATACACCATGCTAATGTAGCATACACCATGCTAATGTAGCATACACCATGCTAATGTAGCATACACCACTGTAATTTTAATGCAGCCATATTGTATGTTAACCTTTTAAAACAAACACTTTATTTCTTCATGTCTGATCCACAGAGAAATAATTTCTGATGCTGATATGTCTGGTGAAATATAATATACCATAACACTTTTATTTATAAAGACCTTTAAACAGCACAAGGCCAACCAAAGTGTTGTACAGTAGACAGACACAACAGGACATAGTTAGAATTACAGTCATAACACAAATCAAAATACGCAGCATTTATATTTATAGTACATATAGAACAGAGTTATTGTACACATAATACCCAGAATATAATATATTTCTTCAAGTCTGCAAAGAAACTCCATCTGATGTGAGTAATAGTTGTAAAGATTTAAAAGTGTTGTTTTCAGTGAGTTGTGTTATTAAATGTAATAATGGATCTGCTGGTTTATCATGATGGAACGCTCCTGCAGACTGAATGAAGGAAAACTGCAGGAAGATTAATGAAACAGAGGAAAAACCATGATAAACCACTAATTTATTGTCTTTAACAGGAAACGTTCTATTTCTCATTTTCTAAAGTTAGATTTTTCTCCAGCTCAGATTGTGATCTTAAATAAAGCAGGTTTTATTAGGTGATAACGTGTCTTTATGAGCTGACTGTTGGAGGAGCAGGAATCAGGAAACTGGTCCTTGACCCTGTTTTTACCCAGAGTTCACCTGGAGAGCTCAGGTGTCTCCTGTCCTCGGCTCAGACCCACGCAGGTTAAATATCTTGGGCTGTGATCGGCTCTGAAGTGCCACATTATTCTCTCATTGTTTCAATAACATCAACAAGTTTCCACGTTTGCCAGGAGGAGGGCATATCGGACATCGGCTGTAATTTCCTCCGGCTCATCACGGTGTCCTCACCACCTCCTCCTCCTCCTCCTCCTCCTCCTCGTCTGTATTAGTATTAGCAGCAGCAGCAGCAGCAGCAGCAGCGTCCCCTGAAGTAAAACAATCTGCTGTAATCTATCAGGGCCTTATCGGGCCTATCTGAGAGCCCAGAAAGCCGGGGCCGGGGCTGTGGCGCCGCTCTCCGGAGCTGATAAAGTTTCAGAGTTCAGCCATGATGAATGTTAAGAAACTACACCCTCGTTACCGGCCATGTGGACTGCTCTTCATCAGTCTGGATTCAGACTTCACACTGGTTTAGTTTTATAACCGCTTTTAGCTTCACACTTTAATCTGTTTTAGATGTTTGTTCAGAAAAATGTTCGGCTGATTTTTGGTTTTCGTAACTTTTATGATTTTCTAAATATTTATCTTTATTTACAAATATTTTACCACAGAAACACACTGAGATCTTT
>NW_013952826.1:431895-434018 GCF_001266775.1 Austrofundulus limnaeus
TATATATATAAATAAAACAAACAAAAACTTCAGCTCCTAAACAGCAGCTCTTATAAATACAAATGATAAATTTCGTATTTCTGTAACCGTTCTGCTAGCTGTTAGCTTTGAGCTAGTGCTAACTCAGGTTTAGCCTCTTCAGCAGATTTCATCCTTCAGATCTCAGCATTTGTTTGATTTTTCACAGAATATTTGTGACCTGTCACATCGAAACTAGGTCCAAAAGTGAGATGTGGAGGAATAGGCAGATATAGAGTTTTGATTTAAAAGTGTGCAAAAATTTAATTTTGTCAAAATCTAATGAATTAATCCTCATCAGTTAGGGCTGCAACAATACAGAGAATTCACGTTTTGGTTCGGTTTGATACTTTAGTCTCACGGTTCAATATTTTTTCGGTACAAAAAAGAGAAATGTCCATGTCCCTTCTTAATTTGTAATTTATTTATATTAATTATGAATATTAGTTTAACCTCAAAAGTACAGTTTTTAAATTAAATGTTGCTGAAACAGCAAGTTTCTCAGTGGATCTGCGCTCAAAATGCAGCCTAGGTGGAGTAGTCGAACACAGATCCACTGATCCTTCAACACAGAGCATCTTCAGAAGACAAGTTGATAAAATAAATTTTATAAATCTGTATTGTTCCATACATGTGTGTATTGAACCTAAAGTACTGTTAGATACAGGTACATGTTTTGTTGCAGCCCTAATATTTTAGGTAATTTGGACCAAATTTGACTTAATCCTCATTTCGATATGATGGGTGACATTTTTGTTTTTTAGCAGATTTTATTTAGAGTTTTAGTTTCAGATGTCTTGAGTTTCTGACTGATCAGTGTTGTTGTTTCAGTTGTTGTTGTTGTGTTGTTGTTTTGTTGTGTAGCTGCAGTGACTCCTCTGTAAAACCTGGAATATTCAGGATTATTTTTATTATTTCTCTCTTCGTGGCTGAAACGAAGCTTCAGATTTGATGTTTTTATGATCTTTGTCAAAACGTGTTTTCACATGTTGGAAAGAGGAGCGGGTCAGAACTCCTCCAGAACCACACGAGAGGCTGTTGAAAGTCCTGGAGGTTCTGGATCAGAATCCTGGTTCAGTTTCTGACTCTGTTAGATCCTGATGGAGCTGGAGCAGGTTTATGATGTCCTGAAACCTGGAAGAACCTGTTCTGGCTCTGGTTCTGGCTCAGGTTCTGGTTGTGGCTCAGGTTCTGGCTCTGGCTCTGGTTGTGGCTCAGGTTCTGGTTGTGGCTCTGGTTGTGGCTCAGGTTCTGGTTCTGGCTCAGTGGTACCGTCAGATGTGAACCAGAAGCAGTGGGCTCAGAGGCTGTGATGTGACACAGTTCATGAGTGGATAATAGGCGTTAATGCGCGGCGCCGAGCGGACAGCTTTGTTCGCCAAAGTGTCGAGCTCTTAATAGAATCTGATAGAGGTCCGTCTCCTCGGGCCCGTCGAGGCGGGTTTGGACTCATCGCCCCCCCTCCCCCCGTCATTCTGTGAAGGAATAATTTGTCAATAATTGGCGTGTCGCTGCGGTTTGATAAGGCGGCGGCTGTTCGGGGCTGGGCCGGAGCAGCATGTGGCAGCAGATCTCAGGCTCAGATAGAGCCATTAAGAGCTTCAGAAGTATTTTAGCTGAACTCACACAAAGCAAAAATAGATAAATAAATAATGAAAGGAGGGAAAAGTGGAACTGTCAGGGAAGTGATACAGACTTTAAGAAATCATTTGGGAGGGTGAAAGATAAAAGATTATCCCTCTTTTCTGCCATCGCTGAAGCTAATTCGCTTACTCAGGCAATCATGTGGCCTTCAAGTGCTTAAACTAGCAGCTGTATATAAATATATATATGTATATATATATTTATATATAGCTGTGTATGTGTGTGTGTGTGTGTGTGTGTGGGGGGGGGTCCACATCACTCTGCAGTGTACAGCATCCATTATCAGCTCCTCTGGAAGGAGCAGGAATGCTCCACAGATATCCCAGAATGCTTATTATCTCTAAAATATCTCTGGACGGACGACACACATCTGATTGGATAAATCCTCCGAGGCCGGTACATTCCTCTGACCCCCCCTCCACACACACACACACACACACACACACACACACACACACACA
>NW_013952826.1:434697-437483 GCF_001266775.1 Austrofundulus limnaeus
AAATTAGGTTTCAGACAAAATATAAATGTATTATTGTAACCAACAAGACAAATTAAGTCATATATATGGATTTAATTATGATATCAGAATGATCCAGGTATCAAAATGTAGCTTTTAAAGACAGAATCTGAAAATGTAATTAGGTCATTTTGACCTAATTTGACTTAATCCTCATTTTGATATGATGGCTCACATATTTCCTTTAAAAGAACATCTCCTTTCAAACACAACTTTTAAAACATAAATAGTTTTAAATAAGCTCACATATTTGTGAGCCATCACATCAAAATGAGGATTAAGTCAAATTAGGTCAAAATGACCTAATTACATTTTCAGATTCTGTCTTTAAAAGCTACATTTTGATACCTGGATCATCCTGATATCATAATTAAATCCATATATATGACTTAATTTGTCTTGTTGGTTACAATAATACATAAATATTTGGTCTGAATCCTAATTTTATCTCATTTTAATGAGGAATTTTTGATGTCCTTATAAAGAGGAAACCTCACATTATATTTGAATATTGAGATTTACCAGATAAAAAGAAACAAACTTTACTAACTCACAGGGAAAATCTCAACATTTTAAAGTGTTTTTCCTTAAAATCAGTTTTTTTGTTGCTACTGCTCAAAAAAGTGCTTCAAATTTTAGTTTTATGATTATATTTCAGACAGTTCATTTAAAAAATGATTCATTAATAAGACTTTTATTCATTAAATTTTGACAAAACGCAATTTTTGCACTCATTTAAATCAGAACCAGAATCTGCCTGTTTCTCCACTTTCAGACTTGATCCTGGTTTCAGTGTGACGCTCATATTATAGATGTGACCTTTGACCTCCTGCACTAACTGCTGTTTATCTGTGAGTTTATTATCAACATTTAATATGAGCGTCTCGCTGCCTCCTGAAGCATCGTGTTGGAGCAGAAAACATCACGTTCATGTGGTGGAGGATTTCCTTGTCCTCTGATTGGTTGTTGATAATCAGCTGAAGTTCAGTCTTCAGCTGAAGGTAATCCTCCTGGTGGAGCTCCAGGTGTACCTTCAGCTGATTTCCACTTAGACAGATAAAACGGTAGGAGGAAGGAGCCCCCCCCCTCTCGTTGGTATCAGCGGGGGGGTCTGAGTGATAACGGTCAGCAGGGCTTCACTCGTGTTGTTTCAGTAAACCACACTGACCTTTCAGTCAACTGCTGCTGCTTTGCATACCTGCTCACAGTTTCCTCGCCATGCAAACACAGAGCAGATACAGGTGGGGTTTTCTGTTGGGGGGGGGGTGGGTACGTTTGGAGGAGCTGATGATTAACCTGGTCTGATAATAACACTGAGGATGTGGACCAATCAGGTCACAGGATGGAAACTGAAGGATTTAACTCCAGCTTTAGTCACTCAGGAAGTCTTCCTGACCTGTGATGGACAGGTGGCCTGATGGTCAGGTGGCCTGATGGTCAGGTGGCCTGATGGACAGGTGGCCTGATGGACAGGTGGCCTGATGGTCAGGTGGCCTGATGGTCAGGTGGCCTGATGGACAGGTGGCCTGATGGACAGGTGGCCTGATGGACAGGTGACCTGATGGTCAGGTGGCCTGATGGACAGGTGGCCTGATGGTCAGGTGGCCTGATGGACAGGTGACCTGATGGACAGGTGTCAACTAATCGTTTTCTCAGTTGATTAGTCAACGATCAGTGCTGGGTGGTATACCATTTTGTACCAAAAACCAGTTTTTATTTTTGTTATAAGATTTCTCTGAAAACCGGTGTAAATAGTCTGAACACGTGTGGAACATTTTGTTGCGGTCGCCAGTGAACTGTTTCCCTGGGGACACGTTTCCTCGCAGCACCGCTAAGCGCATTAGCATGCTAACGTTATTGTTGGAACAACTGGTGGCAGGTGGTGTGTTTCAGCTGCTTATATGATCTGATGTAAAAAAAAAAAACATCCTGTTTTCACCATCACTGAGTAGTAAACACCTCTTCAGTGACGTGCACGGTTAGACTTAACGTTTTACGTTATAATGGAGACGTTATTGCATGGAGACTCTAGCGTGCTTCTATTGTGAAAAGCCCGAGGGGAAGTAGTTTTGTAGTGTAGCTGAGTTGACTGGTGTGTAAGGTGAGTCGTCCTTTTAAGTTTTATTAACACGTAACGATAGACCAGATAATGATCTCTTCTCAACCCTTCATGATCGGACCTAAATGTATGATTACTGAAAAGACGTTTAGAGGAGGGAAACAGTCACACAGAGGTACAGGAAAAGAAAAAAGTCAATAACCAAAGTTTGTACATTTTATTATCAGCTGAGCTGTGAGGAAAAAATACCATGAAACCAGTGTAATTGTTGAAAATACCGTGATATAAAATTTGGGTCATACCGCCCAGCTTTATCAACGATCATTTTAATGTGTCCTTCCTGTGGACGCTCCTGTCCAGCTCCAGTGAAACAAATAAAAATATGTTTTCATAATAAAATAGAAAATAACTTTTTTTTAAAACTTTTTGTATTTGATGTTTTTGTTTGATCCACAGCTTCAGGTAGGTTCAGGTAGAAGCAGCAGGTTTGATCATATTTTCATTGTTAAACTGAAGTCCTGATTGGATGATGAGTGTTTGTAACGAGCAGCTTCTCCTCCTTCAAACCACAGCCAAGTGTTTTAAAGTGGAGCTGAGCTAACCCTGGACTCTGCATCCATTATTCATCAACAGACAGCACTTTAAGAGCCCGCCGTGTGTGTGTGTGTGTGTGTGTGTGTGTGTGTGTGTGTGTGTGTGTGTGTGTGTG
>NW_013952826.1:444597-445779 GCF_001266775.1 Austrofundulus limnaeus
GCCGTAGATGAAGTCGCCCTCTGAGGACAGTTAATATTAACACACACACACACACACACACACACACACACACACACACACACACACACACACACACACCTCGTCCATGTGGAGGACTATTATTAATCACCTATCAGCTCCTCATATCTTCGCTGCTATTTGCTGTTTAATCATTAAAATAATACACGGGGGGGCTGGGGGGGGCTGGGGGGGGTGTCAGGTTGCCATGGTGACCAGATGGAAAAGGTCAGGCGTAGTTTATCTTATCAGTGATAGGGAATGGTTACTAATTACAGATAGCTACCACCGGTGCTGGGTCCACCGGGCCCTGCCTTAAAGCACTATCAGCCGTCCACACAGGGACTCCCTGAGACCTGCCACAGCCGGGGGGTCAGATCCTGAGTGTCACCTGAGCTGATCAGGTTCACCAGAGCCCATCGTGGTCCTCACAGAACTCCAGCTGGTCCTGAAGGTTCAAACCGGACCGGGTCAGTACAGCAGGCGGGGCGATGCACTGCTGAACAACATCCGCCCTAAAAAGCAGTTCCTCCTCTTCAATAACAGTTCCATTTAAACTGTGTTTCAGTGACGGGTACTGGATCCAACATGGAGAAGGAAGCTGCTGAGGAGACTTCCTGTGGACAAATCTGTAAAATGAGTAAAGAAATGATGAGTCAGCAGCTTGGAGCAGAAAAACATCGGTTAGAGCTGTGTATGAGCAAGAATCTGGAGATATGATGTACCATGATATATGCTACATGATACATGCTGTAATAAAGACAATATGTCAGCAAGACTCTACTTATAAACTCAGTATAAAGAGCACATCATGCATGAAATCTGATTCAACTCAGTTTATTTTAATACAGTCAGAAGAACTCTGATCTGCATTTGTTTGACATTTTTACACCACTCATCCATTAAACTTTAATTCAAACCCATCCAGTATGAAGAACAGAAGTATTTCAGTGTATAAATGTTTTCTGACATCTGTAGAAACAGCAGCAGATTTTCTACAGTTTTTAACCAATTAAATCAATAAAACTCAGATTGTGGAAGAATTTACACTTAAAAATCTGACTGACCTCTGAAACAAACATAAACGGCACGACGGCTCAGTGGTTAGCACCGACGCCTCACAGCAAGAAGGTCCTGGGTTCAATCCCCGGTTCGGACCTGGGG
>NW_013952826.1:446695-448394 GCF_001266775.1 Austrofundulus limnaeus
TTCAGTTGGATCTGGTAGTGGTTCCGTTGGTTCTGGTAGTGATCCAGTTGGATCTGGTAGTGGTCTTGTTGGATCTGGTAGTGGTCTTGTTGGATCTGGTAATGGTCCAATTGGATCTGGTAGTGGTTCCGTTGGTTCTGGTAATGGTCCAGTTGGTTCTGGTAGTGGTCCTGTTGGATCTGGTAATGGTCCAGTTGGTTCTGGTAGTGGTTCAGTTGGATCTGGTAGTGGTTCCGTTGGTTCTGGTAGTGATCCAGTTGGATCTGGTAGTGGTCTTGTTGGATCTGGTAATGGTCCAGTTGGTTCTGGTAGTGGTTCAGTTGGATCTGGTAGTGGTTCCGTTGGTTCTGGTAGTGATCCAGTTGGATCTGGTAGTGGTCTTGTTGGATCTGGTAATGGTCCAATTGGATCTGGTAGTGGTTCCGTTGGTTCTGGTAGTGGTCTTGTTGGATCTGGTAATGGTCCAGTTGGTTCTGGTAGTGGTCCTGTTGGGTCTGGTAGTGGTCCAGTTGGTTCTGGTAGTGGTCCTGTTGGGTCTGGTAGTGGTCCAGTTGGTATAAGCGTGGTTCGGTTGTTGAGGACCTGTCAGAACGATGTCTTCAGGTTCAGGTTAGCAGATTAGCATTTAGCTGTAACACAAAGCTCACATCAGCTTGTCTTCAGCTACAAAGTAAAGTCCTGTCCTCAGAGACATGAGTTTATTGTGTTCAGATCTTCAGCTCTTACAAATAAAACAGCAGAAGCTGTTTTTGAAATGATTGTAAAGCTTAGAAAACATTCACAAGTAAAAACAAACAAACAAACAAACAAACAAACAAACAAACAAACAAAAAGTCTTGGACCCAGACCTGGACCACAGTCCACCATTTGACAACACTTTAATTTATTGTGTGTTTCATTTTTGAACTGCTGAATATTAGTGTGTTTGTGTGTGAGAATGTCCTCACTATTTGACTCAAGGCTGAGCTTCATTCTATTAGTGATGTAAACAGAAACTGTGATCTGATTGGATGAGAGAGATGATGTCACACCTTTCTGTCCAGGTGACCTTGGTGTGTTTCTGTCAGCAGGAAGCTGCGACCAGTTCCTGACCCCTCTGTGACCTCTCTATGACCTCTCTATTACCTTTATGACCTCTCTGTGACCTCTCTATTACCTCTCTGTGACCTCTCTGTGACCCCTCTATGACCTCTCTGTGACCCATCTTTGACCCCTCTGTGACCTCTCTATTATCTTTATGACCTTTCTGTGACCTCTCTATGACTTCTCTGTGACCTCTCTATGACCTCTATGACTTCTCTGTGACCTCTCTATGACCCCTCTGTGACCTCTCTATGACTTTTCTGTGACCTCTCTATGACCCCTCTGTGACCTCTCTGTGACCTCTGTGACCTCAATGACCCCTCTGTGACCTCTCTATGACCTCTCTATGACCTCTCTATGACCTCTATGACCTCTCTGTGACCTCTCTATGACCTCTATGTGACCCTTCTGTGACTTCTCTCTGACCCCTCTGTGACCTCTATGACCCCTCTGTGACTTCTCTGTGACCCTTCTGTGACCTCTCTATGACCTCTCGGTGACCCCTATGTGACTTCTCTCTGACCCCTCTGTGACCTCTATGACCCCTCTGTGACTTCTCTGTGACCCTTCTGTGACCTCTCTATGACCTCTCGGTGACCCCTATGTGACTTCTCTC
>NW_013952826.1:449852-451428 GCF_001266775.1 Austrofundulus limnaeus
CCTCTGTGACCCCTCTGTGACCTCTGTGACCTCTATGACCTCTCTATGACCTCTCTGTGACCTCTGTGACCTCTCTGTGACCTATGTGACCCCTCTGTGACCTCTATGACCTCTCTATGACCCCTCTGTGACCTCTATGATCTCTCTGTGACCTCTGTGACCCCTCTGTGACCTCTGTGACCTCTATGACCCCTCTGTGACCTCTATGACCTCTCTGTGACCTCTATGTGACCCCTCTGTGACCTCTATGACCTCTCTATGACCCCTCTGTGACCTCTCTATGACCCCTCTGTGACCCCTCTGTGACCTCTGTGACCTCTATGTGACCCCTCTGTGACCTCTGTGACCTCCCGGGGAGCTGTGATTGAATTTTTACCTCTTAAATCCTCCTCAGTGTGTTCTTGCTCAGCCCTTGGTTTTCCTGTGAGGGGGGTGGATATTGTGTGTGTGTGTGTGTGTGTGTGTGTGTGTGTGTGTGTGTGTGTGTGTGTGTGTGTGTGTGTGTGTGGAAAGAGGTTCAGTAAGTAGCTGAACCCCTCCCCCTCCCCCGGTGGATCTGAGGACGGTGGGAAAGTTCAAATCTGCTGCTATTTTCTATCTTTTATCAGCTGGACTTATCGGCTGCTCCCTCGTCTGCATGCCTGCCTTCAATAGTCCAGGGTTTCACCCCCTCCCTCCACTTTTTTCTTTCTTCTCTTTTCATGACGCACCACCTGTTTTTCCTCTGTTTCCTCATCGATGCATTAAAAGCCAACAGTTTTTACTCGTCACGTTTCAGGGTTTGAAATCAAACCAGAAATCTGACTTTAACTCAGCTTTATTTAAAACAACAGAGAAGCTCCAGAACAAAGGTAAGAAGGAACAGCAGCTTGGTGCGATGCAGGGATGCAGCTGTAGGGGGCGCAGCAGAGCACCAACATTTGAAACACTTTTCTCAACGCTCTTATCCTCATGAACACATGCTGACTTTTATTAGCTCCTCAGAGGAACCAGCCTCTTCCTCCGCTCTGATGTTCAGGGCCACGGTTCTCCAGGAAAATGAAAGGTTCTGTCAGAAGGAGAACGTCTGAAGTTCTGCCAGAGAAGAAACTGAATCCCTGCAGGGGAAGTTTGATCTGACACGTCAGGAGCTGCCACGCCTTCAAAACTGAATCTGAACAGAATCAAACACAAACAACTGAAGCCACTTTGACAGATATTTAACTAAATACTTCTGTTAGTCACTTAGTTTGACAGATATTTAACTAAATACTTCATTTAGTTACTTTGACAGATATTTAACTAAATACTTCTGTTAGTCACTTAGTTTGACAGATATTTAACTAAATACTTCATTTAGTCACTTAGTTTGACAGATATTTAACTAAATACTTCATTTAGTCACTTAGTTTGACAGATATTTAACTAAATACTTTATTTAGTCAGTTAGTTTGACAGATATTTAACTAAATACTTCTGTTAGTCACTTTGACAGATATTTAACTAAATACTTCATTTAGTCACTTAGTTTGACAGATATTTAACTAAATACTTTATTTAGTCAGTTAGTTTGACAGATACTATATTTAACTAAATA
>NW_013952826.1:452144-456186 GCF_001266775.1 Austrofundulus limnaeus
ATTTGTATATTAATAAGAATAACATATTTTTTTACATAAATTACTATTTTTAATATCCCAGCATTTTTGATACAAAAACAGCAACAGGCCTAAATAAAACTGTCAGAACAACACAGAGAAAAAGAAGAGACACACATACATCTTGCTATCTTTGTGAGGACTTCACACACACACAGCGCTCACAGCTTCTCTGCCTCAGTCTGCTGCTCCCGTTTTTAACACCAGGCAAAAAATGCATTAAACCAGCTGACGTTAACTTTAGATGACAGTTCGAAACGTACACCGAAGAGAACCAGCATCACCACTGTGGTCCCAGTAAACGTGATGTGAGCAGTGTCTGGTTCACATGATGGTGGACGGCTGCGCTCGCTAAAACGTTCAGCGAGAAAAGACDYAAAGCTTTTTTATTTTAATCCAGCAGGGAGAACAATACAGATGTTTTTCTGTGCCTCATGTGAGCAGCTCCAGCTTTTTAAAAAGAAAAACAACACAGACGCTAATTACAGTGCGGTGTGAAAGTGAAAGTAAAACATGTGGCTGCGCTCCCGTCTGGAAAAGAAACGTAAACACAGCTGTTCTCTCTTCCCTCATATTCTGACACAGAGGGTAGAAACAGATAAATTAGACAGTTAAAACACATTTATAGTTCATAACTCACCCTTGTTGTTGTTGCACTCTGTCTCACAACATTAGCTGCTGCGCTCTCCCCGGGGGGAGGGCCGGACACATGCGCTCACGTGACCCAAAGAATGGATCTGCCGAACGGACAGTGGATCAACCGATACCGATACAAGGAAAAAACACAAATATCGGCCAAAAATATCGGCTGGACGATGTATCGGTTGACCCCTAGTATGTACTTGTACATCACTGTATGTACTTGTACATCACTGCATGTACTTGTACATCACTGTTTGTACTTGTACTTCCCTGTGTGTACTTGTACGTGTGTACTGACAGACCCCAGCAGGACCTTTATCAGCTCTGCTGCTACACGCTGTTCCTACATGCTTCCTGCAGCAGCAGCAGATTTATTTCTCTGCTCCTCCTGGATTATCTGAGGAGACGCTGCTGATCTCCTCCTTCAGGGACAGTTTCTCCTCTCGGGGCCATGAAGGATTCTCCTCCACCGGACCATCCATCAGCTCCACTGATACCAGAGGAGGGGGTCAGGGTGGGGGTGGAGCAGTTTCACCTGCCTTCTCTCCTCCGGTCCTGAGAAGTAAAATATCTCCTCCTGGAGGAAACTAAGCCTCTCTTTGTCTGTTCTCCATCCATCCCTCCATCAGCTCCTGTATCTCTCTGTCTCTTTGTGACCCCCCCCTCCTCTCAGGGTTCAGCTCACCCCGCCGTCTCCCCGTCCAGAACCTTTATCTGTTAGACGACTCTGCTCATTAAGGAGTTAATTTTCTCGCTGCTATCTGTGATTCTAGTCAACCTAAAGCGCCGTGAATTCTTTAAATTTTCTTCCTTGTTATCAAAAAGAGAGGGAAGAGAAAAAAGATGGGAATGAGGGGGGATATTTAATCATTTAAGTAGTCTTCCTGGGGAGCCAGATTT
Organism: Austrofundulus limnaeus; assembly: GCF_001266775.1. Classification (NCBI taxonomy): domain Eukaryota; kingdom Metazoa; phylum Chordata; class Actinopteri; order Cyprinodontiformes; family Rivulidae; genus Austrofundulus; species Austrofundulus limnaeus. The sequence goes on from NW_013952826.1 coordinate 453,705, forward strand.
TTTTTCCTCTTCCCAGCAATGTAAAGAAATCTCAGCTGAAAGCCGGCCCGGCTCAGATATTCAGTTTTTAAAGCAGGACGATGGAGGGGAGGGAGAGAGAGAGGGAGAAGAAGAAGAAGAAAAAAAACGACTTGATGAAATTCCGCTATCAGCTCCGAACCAATATGCAAAATATCTGGCTGGAAATCAAATAGCTATTATGTTTTCATTTCCACGTCGGCGTATTTGCTTAATGAAGAGGAGACAGATCAGACCGGCAGAGAGAGTCTGCAGGAGCCGATAACCGCCAACGGCTCGCAGCTATCCGCTCACACTCACACTCACACACACTCACACTCACACTCACACACACTCACACTCACACTCACACTCACACTCACACTCACACTCACACTCACACTCACACTCACACACACTCACACTCACACTCACACTCACACACACTCACACTCACACTCACACTCAGCCAGCTTTCTGCAGCTGCTTACAAAAAAAAGAAAGAAAGAAAGAGAGGGAGGGAGGGAAGGAGGAGAAGAGAGGAGCAGGAGAGAGAGATAATGACTTGAAGAGAGGATGGATTGATGGATGGATGAATGGTGGTTTATTGATGGATGATGGATGGATGAATGGTGGTTTATTGATGGATGATGGATGGATGAATGGTGGTTTATTGATTGATGGATGGATGGATGATGTTTTATTAATGGATGATGATTTATTGATGGATGGACGGATGGATGGATGGATGATGGTTTATTGATGGATGATGATTTATTGATGGATGGACGGATGGATGGATGGATGATGGTTTATTGATGGATGATGGATGATTAATGGATGATGGTTTATTGATGGATGGATGGATGGATGATGGTTTATTGATGGATGATGATTTATTGATGGATGGACAGATGGGTGGATGGATGATGGTTTATTGATGGATGGATGGATGGATGATGGTTTATTGATGGATGGACGGATGGATGGATGGATGATGGTTTATTAATGGATGATGGTTTATTGATGGGTGGATGGATGGATGGATGATGGTTTATTGAAGGATGGATGATGGTTTATTGATGGATGGACGGATGGATGGATGGATGATGGTTTATTAATGGATGATGGTTTATTGATGGGTGGATGGATGGATGGATGATGGTTTATTGAAGGATGGATGATGGTTTATTGATGGATAGATGGATGGATGGATGATGGTTTATTGATGGATGATGGTTTATTCATGGATGGATGAATGGATGGATGATGGTTTATTGATGGATGGATGGATGGATAGTTGATGGATGGATGATGGATGGATTGATGATGGTTTATTGATGGATGGATGAATGGATGGATGATGATTTATTGATGGATGGATGATGGTTTATTTATGGATGGATGATTGGATGGATTATGGTTTATTGATGGATGGATGGATGAATGATGGATGGATGGATGATGGATGGATGGATGAATGATGGATGGATGGATGGATGATGGTTTATTGATGGATGGATGAATGATGGTTTATTGATGGATAGATGGATGGATGATGGATGGATGGATGGATGGATAATGGTTTATTGATGGATGATGGATAGATGGATGGATGATTGGATGGATGGATGATGGTTTATTGATGGATGGATGGATGAATGGATGGATGATTGATTGATGGATGGATGGATGATTGATTGATAGATGGATGGATGGATGGATGGATAATGGATGGATGATGGATAGATGGATGGATAGATGGATGGATGATGGTTTATTGATGGATGGATGATGGTTTATTGATGGATGGATGGATGGATAGATGGATGGATGATGGTTTATTGATGGATGGATGGATGGATGATGGATGGATGATGGATAGATGATGGATGGATGGATGGATGATGGATGGATGATGGTTTATTGATGGATGGATTGATGGATGATGGATGATGGATGGATTGATGGATTGATGGATGATTGTTTGATGGATGGATGATGGATGGATGGATTGATGAATGATGGTTTATTGATGATGGATGTATGGATGGATGGATGATGGATGGTGGATGGATTGATGGATGATGGCTGATGAATGGATGGGTGATGGATGGATGGATGGATGATGGATGGATGATGGTTTATTGATGGTTGGATGTAATGAAATCTAAAGCCTATATAAACATAAGGAGACTGAACCCACAGTGGGGTCCTGAAATAATTACACAAAAACAGGACAACTTCCAACATTCTTTTGCCTTTGTTGTTACAAAATAATGTGTACTTAAAGTGTATCTTACCCCCTGTGAAAAGATAACTCCGCCCCAAGGCGAAATTTGAAAAATGCATCAGTGGGTAGGGGAGGGAGTGTTAGAGAGTGGAGGTGTGGCCAGGACGAGAGAACGCGACAGCTAGCATTAGCATAATTGATGCTACATGGAGAGTGACCACAGTATCACAGATAGTTACATCTCTGAACGTC
>NW_013952826.1:456665-459733 GCF_001266775.1 Austrofundulus limnaeus
AAATTAGCCTGCAGTACCACTGCTCTACCCATATGAGCAGCAAAAAGAAGTTTTTACACCAAATATTACAGATTTGGACAAATACACACAAAAACATCAAAATTAGCACAGAAACAGTACTATATAACATTTTAGACCCATTCTAGACAGTTTATCAGCTAAAAAAGTTAATTTTGGGGTAAGTTACTCTTTAAAATGAACAGAAAGCCTAATAAATAATGTTGTATGTTGTTTATTTGATGTGAAAACTGTTCATGAACAACAACAGCTGGGGCTCAGGTCTGCTGGTGTTTTGTGGGTCAAAAGCTGAAAGGTTTGGGAACCACTGCACTAGAATAATGTTTTTAAGTATTTAAAGAGAGCTCAGTTTAATTTTTAAAAACTTTAAAAAGTTTGAAGTTACTTCCAGAAGGAGCTGAACCTGTTTTTATATCTTGTTGCTCAGCTGTTTCCTGCAGAGGAAACTTGAACAGGGGTGAGCCGTGCCGTGCCCCGCTGCATTGTGGGTCGTTCAGCTCCCATCCAGGCCGCTGCAGAGAACAAGCAGCTGTTCTTCGCCTGTTTTTCTGACTCCTGGATGTAAGGCTGTGAGTGCAGCCGTGTGTGATAAGATCCCGCTCAGCGTGGAGGGAAATGTTTAACGATGAGGAGGAGGAGGAGGAGGAGGAGGAGGAGGAGGAGGGTTTCCTCCTCACTCTGATCAATAAGTGGCTCCTCTCCAGAGCCCGACTCTGTGTCAGGTACCTCGGTTTCGCTCTCGAGAGCTCCTCGTCCTCTCCTTCCATCCTCGCCTCCTTCTCTTTCCCTGAATCTCCTCTTTTCATGTTTGTCTTCACAAGTGTGCGATGTGTGCGATACGAGCGCGCCTCCTCTTGCTTTCAGGTCTGATGTGTTTTCTGCGCGGTGGGTTTATTAGCGTGAGAGCGGCCCGTTTAATCAGCCTGAGGAGAGTGCAGGCTTGATGTTGGTTGTCTGTGTGTTTAATCAGCGAGCTGCAGGTTTGATGTGGACGCAGAGTTAATAAAGCCGTATCTTCCTCGCCTTCATCAGCTGCAGCACTTTGTTCTGTCTGTTGCTGCGTGTCTGAGACAGACGGCTTCTGTCTGCGTCTCATCTCTGAGCCTCCAGATGCTTCTCAACTTATTTGTCCTCAACTTCAGGACCGAGGCTCGTAGTCTCAGAGAGTCCCAACAAACACATTCTTTCACTGAACAAGATGGCTGCTGGAAATAACCTGAATGATTTTATTTTATTTATTGTCTTGTTTGTAAGAAAATCAGTTATTTTTCTGCTGCAGTCTGAACTCTGAGTGTTTGTGAGCAGAAAACTATCCTTGGACGTGCTCACTGTTTGAATCTGCTGGAGGACACTGTAGAAATGAAGACAGGCAGGGTTTTAATCATTTTATTTATCAGTGTGGACTTCAGACCTGAGATGAGTTCAACACAACAACTCTGAAACCGTATTTTTTTAAAAACAAGTTTGAAACTGAAGCGCGAGGACTGTGAGCCTCTTAAAACCAGTCAGGGAAACTGAGAACCACCTGGAGACGTTTAGACAGTCCCTCATGAACACTGTTGACCAATTCACTGTGGCCCAGTGTCACACTGACACACTTTACACACAAAAGAACCCACAATCTGGTACAGCTATCTTTATGGGGACCTGGCATTGACTTCCATTATTTTCTACAGCCTAACCCTGACCACCAACCCTAACCTCACAGGTACCTCTACCTGACCCTGAAACTAACCTAAACTCAATTCACACCATAGTCCTAAACTTAACCCCCAACCCACAAACAGCATTTCCCCTTATGGAGACTAGACTCAGGTCCCCATAAGTTATATTACGTCCTCACAAGTAGGTGTGTATGTCAAAAGAAAAAAACTCCCACAACTTTGGGAATTACCCCCCACCCCCCACAAGGCCTTAATGAGGTCTTAACAAGGTGTAAGTGAGGCCTTAGTGAGGTCTTAATATAGTCTTGGTAAGGTCTTAACGAAGTCTTAGTGATCTAGTAAGATCTTATTGGGTTGTAAGTGAGGTCTCAACAAGATCTTAGTAAAGTCTTAATGAGGTGAAGTGAGGTCCTAATGAGGCCCTTATAAGGTCCTAGTGAGACCTTAGTGAGTTCTTACTCAGATCTAGTAAGGACTTAATGGGATCTAGTGAGGTCATATTGAGGTCAAGTGAGGTCTTAATGGGATCTAGTGATTTCTTTGAGGTCTTACTCTGATCTAGTGAGGTCTTTTTGAATTCTTATTAAGGTCTTAGTGAGGTCTTTTTGAGGTCATTACGATCTTAGTGAGGTCTTTCTTTTTGAGGTCATTACGATCTTAGTGATGTCTTTCTTTTTGAGGTCTTAGTGAGGTATTTTTGAAGTCTTACTAGGGTCTTAAGTGTTTTTGAAGGCTTATTAAGGTCGTGGTGAGGTTTTTTAGGTTTTAGTGAGGTCTTTTTGAAGTCTTAAGGTCTTTTTAAGGTCTTAGTGATGTATTTTGGAGGTCTTAGTGAGGTCATTCTTTTCGAGATCTTAGTGAGGTCTTTTTTAGGTCTTTTTGAAGTATTTTTGAGGTCTTAGTGAGGTCTTTTTGAGTTCTTTTTAAAGTCTTTTTGAGGTCTTAGTGAGGTCTTTTTGAAGTCTTTGAGGTCTTATTGAGGTCTTAGTGAGGTCTTTTTGAGGTCTTAGTGAGGTCTTTTTGAAGTCTTTTTGAGGTCTTAGTGAGGTCGTTTTGAAGTCTTTTTGAGGTCTTAGTGAGGTCTTTTTGAAGTCTTTTTGAAGTCTTTTTGAGGTCTTATTGAGGTCTTAGAGAGGTCTTTTTGAAGTCTTTTTGAGGTCTTAGTGAGGTCTTTTTGAAGTCTTTTTGAAGTCTTTTTGAGGTCTTGTTGAGGTCTTACAGAGGTCTTTTTGAAGTCTTTTTGAAGTCTTTTTGAGGTCTTAGTGAGGTCTTTTTGAGGTCTTAGTGAGGTCTTTTTGAGGTCTTAGTGAGGTCTTTTTGAAGTCTTTTTGAGGTCTTAGTGAGGTCTTTTTGAGGTCTTAGTGAGGTCTTTTTGAGGTCTTAGTG
>NW_013952826.1:462125-465007 GCF_001266775.1 Austrofundulus limnaeus
AAAAAAATAAAATAAAATAAAGAAGTTTGTTTGATGTGGACCATCAGAATGAGCTAAACTCTAGTTTGGTTCTGGTCCAGTAAAGCAGTGGAGGTTCTGAGCTGAAGGTCATGATGATGACCTCACTGATGATGATGATGATGATGATGAAGATGAAGTCAGTGTTCAGGATGAAGATGCACCTGTCCACAGGTCCAACAACGTTCAGACTTTTCTTCTGGACTCAGGACCAGGACCGGATGTCAGAACCGTTCTGTGAAGGTGTCAGTCAGGTGTAGAACGTCTCTGATTGGTCGACTGCATCCTGCTGCTGACGGTTTCCCAGGATTCATTGTGCCGTCCGTCAGCAAGTGAAACAGGAAAACAAAGACGGTGCAGGGGTTTATTTTACGGATGAGTTTGTAAATTTATGTTATTATTAAGTTATTTATTTAACTGAAGAAAAAGAGCTTAAAAAACATTTGTTGTGTCATGATTCTTGTGTTTTATGGTTCAATTTATTAGAATTTTCTGTTTCATTGTTTGGTCATCTTGTGTCTTATTTAGTCATTTCCTGTTAGTTTTCTCCATTTCCTGTTTCATGTTATCCTCAGCAGCTTCTTAGTATTTTTCCAGCCTGCCACACTCACCTGTCCACAGTCAGTAATCACCCAGGTGCTTCCACTCCCCAGTCCTCCTCAGTTACATTTAACCAGCGTCATGTCTTCATCACCCTGTTGGATCATTGCCTTTTCATGCCTCGTCTCTGTCCATGTTTTCTTTTGTATTTTTGCTGCCACGCCAGCCTTTTTGTTTCATTAAATCAGTTTTGTTCTGCATTCAAGTCCTCGTGTCTGCCTGCATTTTGGGTTCCACACCAATCATAACATGTTGCAAATAAAATGCAGTTAGAAGAACTGATGTTGGAGCTGAACACAGATTATTTATTTATTTGTAATGTTTTTCTGTTAAAACAGAGTTTTATGAAGTTATACCTTGAAAGAAACAACTGAAGTGATGAGATATAAAAGCTGTCACCATGTTAACGAGGCAGAGCGTGTTTACGCAGTCTCACTTCAGCTGTTTCTGCAGCCGACACCAGCAGCCTGCGGCTAACGTCGGCTGCTACCCACGAGCTGAGACCCAGCTGTTGTGAAGTCTAGTCTTGGCCGTGCATATTATTTTTCTGCAGCTGGATGTGTCAGCAGAGAACCAGATCCAGAGCTGCAGTGAAGAAAAGCTCACAGCTGAGACATGTTAGTGTCCACTAGGGGTGTAAGAAAATATCGATACACTGAAATATCACGATATTTCATTTTCCAATACTGTATCGATATTCTAAAGCCCTGTATTGATTTTTAATTAAGGTTTAAAATGTCAACTTTCCTGCCAGCCATTCATTTTTATGTTGTAGTTCAGCCTCTGACCACTAGTTGGCAGCAGTGAGCCAGKCATTTGGCTCCTCTACCTCTTGAGCYCCAGAGAGTAAGGGTAGCATTAGCATTGTGAGTAAACATTAGCTTCATGCTCCGATAGCTGAATGTGAGCAGAAAAGACCGACACCCTCTGCCTTCTGCTGAGGTAAGGTTACAAACAGTTACTGATTTGTCACAATGTCTGGATTTTAAGACAAATTAAGTGTTTTGTGCTCTTTTTTCCAACTGTAGTCAGCTTTCACGTTACAGGCAGGCATGAATTCAGCTCATGCGTCTATCACCTCGAACTCAGCGCTCCCCCCGTGACATAAAACTCTGTGCAGCAGCTTCATATCATCTGTTTACTGAACTTTATGACAACATAAACACTATTGTTGACTGTTGGGTGAACATGTTGTAAATTAATATTAAAAACTAAAAGCTGCAAAAAATATATTTTCAAACTATTTATTGGAAAATTTAGTCTGATAATTGAAAACAAATTCTATACTTATACAACAAATAAAATAAAACACATACAAAGCAGAACACAGTTAAATGTATCAAAAGTATGTCTGTAATATTAGAATTTTCTGAGACAATGAATTTTGGTTTTTCTTTTTTTTCCAGTAAGAGGTTTTTATTTAATAGAATTTTTGGACAAAAAAAATCACAATATATCACAATGTATCGGGATATATCGTATCGTGACCCCTCTGTCATGATACGTATTGAATCACCAAACTCTTGCCAATACACAGCCCTAGTGTCCACACTGAGACCACCAACAAATGATCAGAGCCATGAAGCCGTCAGGAACCGGGTCTGGATCAGAACAAACCCTGGAGTGAGCGCAGCCCGTGTTCTGTCATCGCTGGAGGAGTTTGCAGCAGCAGAGCTGCAGATGTGTTCCTGTCAGTTATTAGTGGTTCATCTCCACGTGCACCGGTTATCAGCCAGGAGACGGTTAGCGTCAGCCGTGGGGGCAAACTGGCTGCAGCCTGTCTGTGAGGAGGCAGCTTTCTGCAGCTTTCTGCAGCTTTCTGCAGCTTTCTGCAGCTTTCTGCAGCTTTCTGCAGCTTTCTGCATGTGTCGCTCTTTTATCTCCAGTGGGTCTAAAAACACAGAAAACACAAGCAGGAGGAGCTGCAGTGAGTACTGCAGCCCCGACCTGCTCCTGCTCTGTGATAGCACACTGCTATTCTTCTGACTTATTCAAGATTTCACCAGCTCTGTGTGTGTCTGTGTCTGTGTGTGTGTGTCTGTATGTGTGTGTGTTTTTATCAGAAAAATTCCTGCTCTTGTGAAATTTTGGGGGCTGAGGGTGATAAGCGTCTGCTGGTTGGCTTGGTTTTGATAAACCCATGGAAATTCTGTCAGGTGCTAATCGAGACGAGATTAGAGATAGCTTGTGGTGTGTGTGTGTGTGTGTGTGTGTGTGTGTGTGTGTGTGTGTGTGTGTGTGTGTGTGTGTGTGTGTGTGTGTGT
>NW_013952826.1:472746-476022 GCF_001266775.1 Austrofundulus limnaeus
AGAGACACCTGGACAGGTCTGAGTCCAACACAGAGACACCTGGACAGGTCTGTGTCCAACACAGAGACACCTTGACAGGTCTGTGTCCGACACAGAAACACCTGGACATGTCTGAGTCCAACAGAGAGACACCTGGACAGGTCTGAGTCCAACACAGAGACACCTGGACAGGTCTGAGTCCAACAGAGAGACACCTGGACAGGTCTGAGTCCAACACAGAGACACCTGGACAGGTCTGAGTCCAACAGAGAGACACCTGGACAGGTCTGAGTCCAACACAGAGACACCTGGACAGGTCTGAGTTCAACACAGAGACACCTGGACAGGTCTGAGTTCAACACAGAGACACCTGGACAGGTCTCAGTTCAACACAGAGACACCTGGACAGGTCTGAGTTCAACACAGAGACACCTGGACAGGTCTGAGTTCAACACAGAGACACCTGGACAGGTCTGAGTTAGGGCTGGGTTGTATGACCTCAGATTCATATCAGGGTATAAACTGAATCCTTTCACAGTAACAGATCACAGTAACACTATATATATCACAGTAACAGTATATATCACAGTAGAAAATTATGATAAAAAGTAAAGATAAAGTATTTTTAGAGCATTTATTTATCAGAAAACTGTAATTATAATCAAAGCCAGTATTTTTGCTGTAGTGCAAATGAAAATAACAGAAGTACAAAATAATGTTTTATATACTGTAAAAGTGTTTCAACAAGAAACAAATCATTTCTCAAATGTTCAACAAAATGAAAATAAAGTGGATGTTTTAACCAGAACTTCAGGTAAAATTACTCATTTAGACATAAAACATTTTAAGTTATTTAAAATGTTACAGTGTGACAGGACCTTCAGCTGCACATGGTCCTGTCATAAAACTGTTTCACATAACTGGAATATAAGTGTGGTGAAGCCAAATAAATGTAATATCTGCCTGCCATACAGTGAGCTTCTGCCTGCTGCTCTCATCTTCATCATCTTCATGGTCAGAGCAGAACTGTGACATTAACAAGATGATTTATGACTGAACAAATGTGCACATCTTTTATCATCTCTGTGGGAAACAACAGATAAAAACCAGTTTTTCTCCAACAACTTGGTGTAAAAACTAGAGTTGTTAAAGTTTGTCTGTGTGTGACGTGCTGCAGGAGGACGAAAMGATTCAACACATGATGTAACTTTTCTACAGCGGGAGGAGAAATGTTGACCYTTTATTCTCTCTGTACCTGTTTTAAACTCTAGATTTAGTCCTTTTATTTAGAACTCCTCCTGCTCAGGTGTGTCTGCACTCACAGCCCTGTGGACACAGGTGTGATGATGTCACTGATGACAGGTGCATTTCTACTGTCTGCCACATACACCACAGAGACACATAAAGACAACTGAGACAGTTTATTTAGTTTTGGTGTTTTAGCTACAGCTAAACAGATTTTAGCATTTAGCTGCTGTTCTGTTCTGTTTTGTTAATTTTAGCTACAGTTTTGCAGTTTTCTTTTGATGTCCTGTTTAGCTGAACTGAACGTGTTTTTGTTGTGTGTGTTTTGTTAATTTTAGCTGCTGTTCTGTTTGAACAGGTTCAGCAGTCATTCGGCTGTAGAGGTTTTAGCTGTTGTTGTGTATCTTTGCTTGGTTTTTATAACGCAGCTTCTGTTCTCGATGGTTCTTCTGTTTAACCTTAAAAACACACGTTTGTTTTCCTGAGAGCAGCGCCGCTCCTGCAGCAGCCGAAGTTCTCCAGCTGCAGACCAAACACGGCAGATATTTAGTCTGCTGAGAGGAAACGAGCGACCTTGTTACAGCGCAGCAAAAAAAACAACACATTTCAGACATAAGTGTAACAAATCTGAACACTGAGTCAGCATTCATGTATCTTTCTAAGATTTGTTGATTTTTCTGTGCCGCTCTTGGCGTTTATTTTTACGGACTTTGTTCATACGTCATAAAGTTCGGCTCATTCAGGAAATGGCTGCTCTGCTCTGGTTGTTGTAACTTTTATTCCAGAACAGTAGCCACAGCTACTGCAGACCAGCAGCTGAGGAACAACCAGCAATTAAAGTCAGTATGTCAATAAACCAAGTATTACAAGATCTGTTGGCTTTAAATTACTTTATTTTTACTGCATTTAATCATGAACACAACATAGAGAAGCCAGTGTAATAACAGTAGTGATAATAAAACAAAATGAACACATTATTCCTCCTGTTTAACACAAATAGTATTTTAACATCTCTAACAGTTTTTATTTTTACTTGTTTTTGTTTTATCTTTAACTGCAGGTAGTTTTAATGGTCTTGGGTGTTCATAGAAAGGGTTTTTACCAGCTTAAAGCCAAGACTGTGACGTTTCTGTAGACACCACACACAGCTATGTCGAGTAGCTCAAGTAGAAAACTGGAGGTTTTGGACCTAAGAGATTAATGAGCCAATTGATGGGCCAGACTTTGGTCGTCTCACTGGTCACATCTGGCCCACAGGCCGCCAGTTGAAGAGCTCTGTTTTATATCATTAAAACATTTAAAGTTTCTTCAAATACTTCAAAATTCTTCTTCCGCCAACGCTAAACATACTAATGTTAATTTGACAACACTAAGGCTAGCTCTGCTAATGTTAATGCTGCTAATGCTAAACATACTAATGTTAATTTGACAATGCTAAGGCTAGCTCTGCTAATGCTAATGCTGCTAATGCTAAACATACTAATGTTAATTTGACAACGCTAAGGCCAGCTCTGCTAATGCTAATGCTGCTAATGCTAAACATACTAATGTTAATTTGACAATGCTAAGGCCAGCTCTGCTAATGCTAATGCTGCTGATGCTAAACTTTCTAATGTTAATTTGACAATGCTAAGGCTAGCTCTGCTAATGCTAATGCTGCTAATGCTAAACTTTCTAATGTTAATTTGACAATGCTAAGGCTAGCTCTGCTAATGTTATTGCTAATGCTGCTAATGCTAAATCTGCTAATGTTAATTTAGGCTAGCTCTGCTAATGCTAATGCTGCTAATGCTAAACCTTCTAATGTTAATTTGACAACGCTAAGGCTAGCTCTGCCAATGCTAATACTTCTAATGCTAAACCTGCTAATGTTAATTTGACAATGCTAAGGCTAGCTCTGCTAATGCTAATACTTCTAATGCTAAACCTGCTAATGTTAATTTGACAATGCTAAGGCTAGCTCTGCTAATGCTAATACTTCTAACGCTAAACCTGCTAATGTTAATTTGACAATGCTAAGGCTACCTCTGCTAGTGCTAATACTTCTAACGC
>NW_013952826.1:477022-477701 GCF_001266775.1 Austrofundulus limnaeus
CCTGTGTTGTAAACACACACACACCTGTGTTGTAAACACACACACACCTGTGTTGTAAACACACACACACCTGTGTTGTAAACACTAGGCCTGTCACAATAACAAAATGAACTGGATGATAAATTGTCTCAGAAATGATTGTGATAAATAATAATAATGTATCTGTAGACCAGTTTAAACTAATATAATGAAATAACCCTCCTGTTTCCAGATGTTTACATTCAGATGTTCATGGTGTAAAAAGAAAAACCAGCTGTATGAAGGCTTCAGAAAACTAAAGACTGTCTTCTGGCTCAATGTTTGTTCACAGGCTCTCAGGCTACACAGGTTACACACCCTCACCTGACAAATACCTAGGGATGGGTACCGAATTTGATACTTTTTGATGTAAAGACCAAATTCTGTCGGTACTACTGAGTATTTTTATTCATGTAACATCAAACGGTACCATGTTTCAGTACCTAAACGCATCATTGTGACCGTATTAGTGGTGAGTTTTCCATGCTTGTCCTGAACGCAGCATCATTAAGAGCGTAATGACGTCAGCAGCTGCTGTTTCAGTAAACAGAGTTCAGTCTGAATGTAGCTGAAAGCCTCGCAGCTCCTGGAGTAAAACTCATCGAACAGACCGCCTCTGAATTATCTGCTGGATTAATTATCTGCTGGATTAATTATCTGC
>NW_013952826.1:478701-479878 GCF_001266775.1 Austrofundulus limnaeus
TGTGTGTGTGTGTGTGTGTGTGTGTGTGTGTGTGTGTGTGTGTGTGTGTAACTCATCCACCTTCATTCAGTGGAGCTGGATGATGAAGATGAGCGGAGAAACGCAGGTGAAGATCTTTGATACTGATGAGCTGTAGTGACACAGAGAGCGTGCACGTGATCAGAATCACAGCGTGCATGTGATCAGAATCACGTGCACGCTCACATGCACATGAGCCTGCTGAGGTGACAGACTCGTGTCCCTGCTGATGGTTTAACTCTGACTCTTTGTGATTTCAGAGTCCAGGACGCAGGACTCTGGAGGAGGAGGAGGAGGAGGAGGAGGGCCGGATGATGAAGATGGTGAGGAGGAGGAGGAGGAGGAGCCAGCTGCAGCCCACAGTGGTGGGGACGAAGAAGAGGAAGGAGGGGAAGAGGAGGAAGAGTCACAGTGGAGAGGTCCAGGTCAGGAAAACTCTTTGTCTTTAATCAACAAAAACAGAAGTTTTATAAAAGGCTGAAAACCTGGTCCTGGTCCAGATCCTGGTCCAGATCCTGGTCCAGATCCTCCTGAGCAGGTTATATATTATGGAGGTAATTTAGTGTTTTTATTATTCAATCAAACAGAAGCTCTCGTGTCAGAACTCTTAAAGTTTTTGGTTTTGAACTCAGAGAACATGACCATGAGGGGCGGAGCCTAAGGAGGAGCTTTGTAACACCTGTTCCTATTGGTTAGTGGCGACTGAAGCAGGTTCCTGTCATTAAATGTTTATTATTACCTGTTTGGTGTGAATAATAAAGATCTAATATTCCCTCCAGAGTACAGGAGGTTCTGAAGGTCCAGCTCAGGGTTTCAGTCAGGTTCAGGTTCAGGTTCTGGACTCTGACTGGACCACTGCAGCACCTTGATTCTTCCATTCTGGTCCAGACGTCTTCTGGTTCCTTCAGATAAAATATGTTGTCAGGCCCTGACCTTTGACCTTTGACCTTTGACCTGTGTCAGGATGCTGAGCAGCCTGGTGTTAAACACACACACCTGTGTTGTAAACACACACACACACACACCTGTGTTGTAAACACACACACACCTGTGTTGTAAACACACACACACCTGTGTTGTAAACACACACACACACACACCTGTGTTGTAAACACACACACACCTGTGTTGTAAACACACACACACCTGTGTTGTAAAC
>NW_013952826.1:480764-481992 GCF_001266775.1 Austrofundulus limnaeus
GAGTAAAACTCATCGAACAGACCGCCTCTTAATTATCTGCTGGATTAATTATCTGCTGGATTAATTATCTTGTGAACATGACGTTCACTTGTTCAAAGTAAATAAAGTACACCACTTTCTTTATTTCATCCTCCATTAAACAGAGAGCAGCAGAGGAAACAACAGAGGAGCTTCCTGACAGTCTGAACACGTCTGACCTGAAGAACAAGCTGCTGACTTGAACTGTTTGAGCTTTTGGACGTTCAGAACGAAGCTTAAATATCTTTTATTTATTTTAACTCCATCCTCTTTTTCTTATTTGATTTAAACTTATTTACCTTCCATGGACCTCCATCACATAATGTTTCTAGTGGGGAAATGACATCAACAGAAACACGTGGAGCTGGATTTTAATTTGTACAATAAGACAAAACAGTCTGTTGTTTTCAACAGTTTTCACCTTAAAGATATAAGTTACACAACTGATGTTACAACACAAAGAGCTGGATGTTGTCTTGATATTTGTTACATTTTATATATTGAAAAATATATTAAATAAAAAAATAAAAGTTTATTATTGAAAAAACACACACAAAGTAATGAAAATTGGTACCGTTAAGTACCGGTACCGTTTCCCAGGTACCAGATATTGGTACTGAATGGATTCAGATGTCAAAGGTACCGTCCCTACAAACACCTGACTTCTCTACGCTGAGAAGTAAAAGAGGGAGACATGAAGAAAATGAAAATTATTGTCTTCATTTTCATTTATCTTCCTCAGATATCGTAGGATTAATTGATTTGTTGTTGATTGTGACAGTTCTAATAAACACACACACCTGTGTTGTAAACACACACACCTGTGTTGTAAACACACACACCTGTAGCTGCAGGTAGCAGGTTGAAGCAGGTTTTTCTCTGGTTCAGAAAGAAGAGACGCTCACTTCCTGCTCGTCCTCTGAGCCCCTCTGAGCCCCCGCCGGTGGAGCAGATGTGAGCGACACATTTAAGTTGCAGTAAAAACAAACAGCTGAGAGAAGATAAGAAGTAAATATTTTAATATTTATTTCCTGTCTTATCCACATCTGTTTGTTTGTTTGTTTGTTTATTTATGTCTCTCTGTCTTCAACGAGTTAAACAATGCAGGAAGATTACTGCACTATCTGCCATTATTTCCTTTTCAAGCTGTGCACGTTTCATGTGTGTGTGTGTGTGTGTGTGTGTGTGTGTGTGTGTGTGTGTGTGTGTG
>NW_013952826.1:482692-483443 GCF_001266775.1 Austrofundulus limnaeus
CTTCCTCCCTCCATCCATCCATCCACCTTCCTCACTGTTCTCTCCATCAGCCCCCCGCCCCTCCTCAGTGTTTCTTCTTGTAACGTGGCTCCAGCTCATCAGAAGTCCTCCTGTGAGCCCTGAACACAGGGGGGTGGGGGGGTCTGGGACTCAGGTCCAGAATCTGGATCCTGTTCAGGAAACAGAAGTCTGGGTCAGAACCACAGCCTGGTCCTCGCCTTCAGTTGTGTGTGAGTCGTGTAGAGCAGGTTGAAACTGGTTCAGGTAAAGTCCAGGTGTTGTCTACCTGGTCAGCAGGCTAACTAAGGCTAATGCTAATGCTAACACCTGCAGCTGTTTCACCTGACTGCTTAAAAACATCGTTAATTATTGAGTCGTGTTAATTATTGAGTCGTGTTAATTATTGAGTCGTGTTAATTATTGAGTCGTATTAATTATTGAGTCGTGTTAATTATTGAGTCGTATTAATTATTGAGTCGTGTTAATTATTGAGTCGTGTCTGGTATGAAGAACTCTCCTCCTCCAGGTGAGCCGACAGGTGAGGAGGAAAAACTGATCCTTTATAAAATCTGTTTATGTCTGAATATAAAACATGTTCAGGTGTTCATCACTCCACAGAATGATGTCATGTTTTACTCAAAATATCTTGATGAAATAAATTAATTAATGTTGTAATTAAAAACACACTGAGCTGACCCTGCTCACCTGTAGAGTCTGATAGAGACCTGGTCCTGGTCCTGGTCCTGGTCCT
>NW_013952826.1:484209-485572 GCF_001266775.1 Austrofundulus limnaeus
GGATGACCTCACAGTTACAGGATGACCTCACAGCTGCTACAGGATGACCTCACAGCTGCTACAGGATGACCTCACAGCTGCTACAGGATGACCTCACAGTTGCAGGATGACCTCACAGCTGCTACAGGATGACCTCACAGCTGCTACAGGATGACCTCACAGCTACAGGATGACCTCACAGCTGCTACAGGATGACCTCACAGCTGCTACAGGATGACCTCACAGCTACAGGATGAACTCACAGTTACAGGATGACCTCACAGCTACAGGATGACCTCACAGCTACAGGATGACCTCACAGCTGCAGGCTGACATTATGTAAATGTGTGTGAGGGTAATCTTTGTCAGTCTGCCTCACTCTCCCCCTGAGGTCCAGAGGCTCCACAAACCGCCAGAACTGATCCTCTGTGGATACAGGTCCAAGACCTGCTGCCTTCAGGGACCTGTCAGTCAGGAATCTTCAGCTGCTGTCACACAAACCTCTGAGACCCTCTGAGGTCCACAGGAGACCCTCTGAGGTCTACAGGACCCTCTGAGGTCTACAGGAGACCCTCTGATGTCTACAGGAGACCCTCTGAGGTCTACAGGACCCTCTGACGTCCACAAGAGACCCTCTGAGGTCCACAAGAGACCCTCTGAGGTCCACAAGAGACCCTCTGAGGTCTACAGGAGACCCTCTGAGGTCTACAGGAGACCCTCTGAGGTCTACAAGAGACCCTCTGAGGTCCACAAGAGACCCTCTGAGGTCCACAAAAGACCGTCTACAGGAGACCCTCTGAGGTCCACAAGAGACCCTCTGAGGTCTACAGGACCATCTGAGGTCCACAAGAGACCCTCTGAGGTCCACAAGAGACCCTTTGAGGTCTACAGGAGACCCTCTGAGGTCCACAAGAGACCCTCTGTGGTCTACAGGAGACCCTCTTAGATCCACAAGAGACCCTCTGATGTCCACAAGAGACCCTCTGATGTCCACAGGAGACCCTCTGAGGTCCACAAGAGACCCTCTGAGGTCCACAGGACCCTCTGAGGTCAACAGGAGACCCTCTGAGGTCTACAGGAGACCCTCTGAGGTCAACAGGAGACCCTCTGAGTTCTACAAGAGACCCTCTGATCAGCAGTTGTTTCTGTCCTCTATGGTTCTGTCCTGGGTGGACATGGAGGACAGAGACAGTCCTTCTGGTCCTTCCACAGGTTTTCCCTGCAGAACCTTCTGGAAGCAGCTGAAGGATCAGGACCTCCTGAGACCCTCAGACAGTACCCACAATAAAGCTTTATAAGGACCGAGCTGATAATAGGTGCTATTATTTACCTCTGTGTGTGTGTGTGTGTGTGTGTGTGTGTGTGTGTGTGTGTGTGTGTGTGT
>NW_013952826.1:486192-486830 GCF_001266775.1 Austrofundulus limnaeus
TGCCCACCAGAGACCACCTATCAGTCCGTTGCCCACCAGAGACCACCTATCAGTCCGTTGCCCACCAGAGACCACCTATCAGTCCGTTACCCACCAGAGACCACCTATCAGTCTGTGGCCCACCAGAGACCACCTCTAGGTCTGTGTCCCACCAGAGACCACCCCTCAGTCTGTGGCCCACCAGAGACCCTCTCTAAGTCTGTGGCCCACCAGAGACCACCACTCTGTCTGTGGCCCACCAGAGACCACCTATCAGTCTGTGGCCCACCAGAGACCACCTATCAGTCTGTAGCCCACCAGAGACCACCTCTCAGTCTGTAGCCCACCAGAGACCACCACTCTGTCTGTGGCCCACCAGAGACCACCTCTCAGTCTGTAGCCCACCAGAGACCACCTCTCAGTCTGTAGCCCACCAGAGACCACCTCTAAGTCTGTGGCCCACCAGAGACCACCTCTCAGTCTGTGGCCCACCAGAGACCACCTCTGTCTGTGGCCCACCAGAGACCACCCCTCAGTCTGTGTCCCACCAGAGACCACCCCTCAGTCTGTGGCCCACCAGAGACCACCTATCAGTCCGTTGCCCACCAGAGACCACCTATCAGTCCGTTGCCCACCAGAGACCACCTATCAGTCCGTTG
>NW_013952826.1:487830-489439 GCF_001266775.1 Austrofundulus limnaeus
GGCGGAGACAGGAGGAGGTTCTTCCAGGATTCATGGATCAGTGCTGTTTTTGTCTCATCCTGACAGTTTAATTAATGTGTTCTGCAGCTGGAAGTGACACAAATCAACTTCCTGTGGCTCATGGTCTGACTCCTGAAGCTGCTTGTTTTTGTTTGTTTGTTTGTTTGTTTGTTTGTTGTTTGTTTGTGCTTCTCACTGCTGAGGTAATGAGACCACTAACTGACTCACTGGTTTGTGCACAGATTGCTTGAAGTTTTATAAAGTTTAATGAGCTGACGAGTTGTGATGGTGTAAAGGTCAGTGAACACACCACGGCCTGATGAGTGTGTGTTTAAATGTAAAGAATATGAAGTTCAGCTCCTCACAGTCTGATTAGAGCTCAGAGGGATCGTTAACCATCGGTAATCATCGTTAACCATCGGTAATCATTGTTAACCATCAGTAATCATTGTTAACTATTGGTAATCATCGTTAACCATTGGTAATCATCGTTAACCATCTGTAACCATCGTTAACCATCAGTAAACATCGTTAACCATCAGTAATCATTGTTAACTATCGGTAACCATCGTTAACCATTGGTAATCATTGTTAACCATCGGTAATCATTGTTAACCATCTGTAATCATCGTTAACCATCAGTAATCATTGTTAACCATCGGTAATCATTGTTAACCATCGTTAACCATCTGTAACCATCGTTAACCATCAGTAATCATTGTTAACCATCGGTAATAATTGTTAACCATCGTTAACCATCGGTAATAATTTTTAACCATCGGTAATAATTGTTAACCATCGGTAATCATCGTTAACCATCGTTAACCATCGTTAACCATCGGTAATAATTGTTAACCATCGGTAATAATTGTTAACCATCGGTAATAATTGTTAACCATCGGTAATCATCGTTAACCATCGTTAACCATCGGTAATAATTGTTAACCATCGGTAATCATCGTTAACCATCGTTAACCATCGGTAACCATCGTTAACCATCAGTAATAATTGTTAACCATCGGTAATGATTGTTAACCATCAGTAATAATTGTTAACCATCGGTAATAATTGTTAACCATCGGTAATAATTGTTAACCATCGTTAACCATCGATAATAATTGTTAACCATCGGTAACCATCGTTAACCATCGGTAATCATCGTTAACCATCGGTAATCATTGTTAACCATCGTTAACCATCGGTAATAATTGTTAACCATCGGTAACCATCGTTAACCATCTGTAACCATCGTTAACCATCGGTAATCATTGTTAACCATCGGTAATCATCGTTAACCATCAGTAATAATTGTTAACCATCGGTAACCATCGTTAACCATCTGTAACCATCGTTAAACATCGGTAATCATTGTTAACCATCGGTAATCATTGTTAACCATCGGTAATCATTGTTAACCATCGGTAATCATTGTTAACCATTGGTAACCATCGTTAACCATCGGTAATCATCGTTAACCATCAGTAATAATTGTTAACCATCGGTAACCATCGTTAACCATCTGTAACCATCGTTAAACATCGGTAATCATTGTTAACCATCGGTAATCATTGTTAACCATCGGTAATCATTGTTAACCATCGGTAATCAT